>NC_082681.1:88873885-89177099 GCF_025265405.1 Mesoplodon densirostris
AAGTGAAAAAGGAAAAAATATATATATAATCATTGTTCCCAAAGTCCACTTGCCTCAATTCTGTGATGATTTGTTGTCTATTCATGTATTCCACAGATGTAGGGCACATCAAGTTGGTTTGGAGGTTTAATCCACTGCTCCTGAAGCTGCTGGGACAGATTTCCCTTTATCTCTTTGTTAGCACAGCTCCTGGGTTCAGCTTTGGATTTGGTCCCGTCTCTGGTGTAGGTAGTCCTGAGGGCGTCTGTTCTTCGCTCAGACAAGACGGGGTTAAAGTAGCAGCTGATTAGGGAGCTGTGGTTCACTCAGGCTGGAGGGAGGGAGGGGTACGGAATGCAGGGCGAGCCTGCGACAACAGAGGTCAAGTGACATTGCAACATGCTGAGGCACGCCATGTGTTCTCCCAGGGAAGTTGTCCCTGGCACCGGAACCTGGCAGTGGCGGGCTGCACAGGCTCCCGAGAGGGGAGGTGTGGATAGTGACCTGTGCTTGCACACAGGCTTCTTGGTGGCTGTAGCAGCAGCCTTAGCGTTTCATTTTCGTCTCTGGTGTCCGCGCTGATAGCCGCAGCTCGCGCCCGTCTCTGGAGCTCGTTTAGGCAGTGCTCTGAATCCCCTGTCTTTGTGCACCCTGAAACAGTGGTTTCTTGCCTCTTAGGCAGGTCCAGACTTTTTCCAAGACTCCCTCCCAGCTAGCTGTGGTGCACTAGCCCCATTTAGGCTGTGTTCACGCAGCCAATCCCAGTCTTCTCCCTGGGATCTGATCTCCGAAGCCGGAGCCTCAGCTCCCAGCCCCCACCCATCCCACCGGGTGAGCAGAGAAGTCTCTCGGGCTGGTGTGTGCTAGTCGGTACTGATCTTCTCTGTGGGAATCTCTCCGCTTTGCCCTCTGCAGCCCTGTTGCTGCGCTCCCCTCTGTGGATCTGAAGCTTCCCCCCGCCACTCCCCATCTCCACCAGTGAAGGGGCTTCCTACTGTGTGGAAACATTTTCTTCTTCACAGCTCCCTCCCAGAGGTGCAAGTCCCATCCCTATTCTTTTCTCTCTGTTTTTTCTTCTTTTTTTGTTTTGCCTCACCCAGGCACATGGAGATTTTGTTGCCTTTTGGAAGTCTGAGGTCTTCTACGAGCATTCAGTAGGCGTTCTGTAGTAGTTGTTTCACATGTAAATGCGTTTCTGATGTATTTGTTGGGAGCAAGTTGATCTCCACGTCTTCATCTTCTGCCATCTTGAAGGTCTCCCACTGGTACTACTCTAGAAAATACAAGTTGCTCACCAACCACAGCATAAACATCTGAATGTTCTTTCTATGATCACCCTGTCCAAAGAATGGGGACAGTAGACATCCCTCTCTCTTCGAAAAAAGGGCTTCTAATAATAGCTGTTGTCAAATTAAGGTCTGCATGGCTTCTTTGGAAAAATGTCTATTTAGGTCTTCTTTCTGCCCATTTCTTAATTGGGTTGCTTTTCTTTCTTTTTTTTTATATATTGATCTGCCTGAACTGTTTGTACATTTTGGAGATTAACCCTTTGTCAGTTGCTTCATTTGCAAATATTTTCTACCATTCTGAGGGTTGTCTTTTCATCTTGTTTAGGGTTTCCTTTGTTGTGCAAAAACTTTTAAGTTTAATTAGGCCCCATTTGTTTATTTTTATTTTCATTACTCTAGGAGTTGGGTCAAAAATGATCTTGCTGCAATTTATGTCAGGAGTGTTCTGCCTATGTTTTCCTCTATGACTTTTATAGAGCCCAGCCTGACATTTAGCTCTTTAATCCATTTTGAGTTTACTTTTGTGTATGGTATAAGGGAGGGTTTTAATTTTATTCTTTTACATATAGCTGTCCAGTTTTCCCAATGCAAATTATTGAAGAGACTGTTTTTTCTCAATTGTGTATTCCTGCCTCCTTTTTCATACATTAGGTGATCATAGGTGCGTGGGTTTATCTCTGGGATATGTATCCTGTTCCATTGATCTATATTTCTGTTTTTGTGCCAGTACCATACTGTCTTGATTACTGTAGCTTTGTAGTATTGTCTGACGTCAGGGAAGCCGATTCCTCCAGCTCCCCTCTTCTTTCTCAAGATTGTTTTGGCTATTTGGGATGTTTGGTCTTTTCATACAAATTGTAAAAGTTTTTGTTCTAATTCTCTGGAAAATGCCCTTGGTAATTTCAGAGGAATTGCATTAAATCCATGGATTTCTTTGGGTTGTCTAGTAATTTGGACAATATTGATTCTTCCAATCCGAGAACATGGTATATGTCTCCATCTGTTTGTGTCATCTTTGATTTATTACATCATTATCTTATAGTTTTCTGATTACAGGCTTTTTGCCTCCTTAGTTAGGTTTATTCCTAGGTATTTTATTGTTTATATTGCAATGGTAAATAGGATTGCTTTCTTAATTTCCCTTTCTGATCTTTCATTGTTAGTGTATAGGAATGCAAGAGATTTCTGTGTATTAATTTTGTATCCTGCAACTTTACCAAATTCTTTGATTAGCTCTAGAAGGTTTCTGCTGGCATCTTTAGGATGTTCTATGTATAGTATCATGTCAACTGCAAAGAGTGACAGTTTTACTTCTTCTTTTCCAATTTGAATTACTTTTATTTCTTTTTCTTCCCTGATTTCCATGCTAGGACTTCCAAAGCTATGTTGAATAAAAGTGGCGAGAGTGGATATCCTTGTCTTGTTCCTGAGCTTAGAGGAAATGCTTTCAGTTTTTCACCATTGTGAATGATGTTTGCTGAGGGTTTGTCATACATGACTTTTATTATGTTGATGTAGGTTCCCTCTATACCCACTTTCTTGAGAGTATTTATCATAAATGGGTGTTGAATTTTGTCAAAAGCTTTTTCTGCATCTATTGAGATGACCATATGGTTTTTATTCTTCCCTTTGTTAGTAAGGTGAATCACATTGATTTATTTGTGTATACTGAAGAATCCTTGCATACCTGGGATAAATCCCACTTGACCATGGGGTATGATCCTTTGAATGTGTTGTTGGATTCCATTTACTAGTATTTCCTGAGGATTTTTGAGTCTGTTTATCAGTGATATTGGCCTGTATTTGTGTGTGTGTGTGTCTGTGTGTGTGTGTGTGCACGTGTGTATGTGATATATTTGTCTAGTTTTGGTATCATGATGATGGTGTCCTCTTAGAATGAGCTTGGGAGTGTTCCTCCTCTGAAATTTTTTGGAAGAGTTTGAGAAAGATAGGTGGAATCTCTTCTCTAAATGTTTGATAGAATTTTCCTGTAAAACCATCTGGTCCTGGAATTTTCTTTGCTATAAAATTTTAATCACAGTTTCAATTTCGTTACTTGTGTTTGGTCTGTTCATATTTTCTATTTCTTCCTGGTTTTGTCTTGGAAGCTTGTACTTTTCTAAGAATTTTCCATTTCTTCCAGGTTATCCATTCTATTGGTATATAGTTACCTGTAGTAGTCTCTTACGTTCCTTTGTATTTCTGCAGTGTCAGTTGTAACGTCTCCTTTTTCATTTCTAGTTTTACTGATTTGAGTCCTCTCCATTTTTTTCTTAATGTGTCTTGCTAAAGTTTTATCCATTTAGTTTATCTTCTCAAAGAGCCAGCTTTTAGTTTCATCGATCTTTTTATTGTTTATTTTAAATCTCTATTTCAATTATTTCTGCCTTGAACTTTATAATTTCTTTCCTTCTGCTAACTTTGGGTTTTGTTTGTTTTTTCTCTAGTTGCTTTAGGTGTAACTTTAGGTTGTTATTTGAGACTTTTCTTGTTTGGTGAAGTCGGATTGTATTGCTATAAACGTCAACCTTAGAACTGCTTTTGCTCAATCCCATAAGTTTTGTGTTGTGTTTTTATTGTCATTTACTTCTAGGTATTTTTTTCATTCCTCTTTGGTTTCTTCAGTGATCCATTTGTTATTTAGTAGCACAATATTTGTCCTCCATGTGTTTGTGTTTTTAAAGTTTGTTTTCTTGAAATTGATTTCGAGTCTCATAGCATTTTGGTCAGAAATGATGCTTGATATGATTTCAATTTTCTTAAATTAACTGAGGTAGGATTTGTAACACAAGATATAATCTGTCCTTGAGAATGTTCTATGTGTGCTGGAGAAGAAAGTGTATTCTCCTATTTTCGATGGAATGCCTATTTATATTAATTAATTCTATCTGTTCTAATGTGTCATTTAAGCCTTGTGTTTCCTTATTAATATTCTGTGTGGATTATTTGTCCATTGGGGCAAGTGGAGTATTAACGTCCCCACTATTATTGTGCTACTGTCGATTTCTCCTTCTATGGCTGTTAACATTTGCCTTATGTATTGAGGTGCTCCTATGTTGAGTGCATCAATATTTACAATTGTTACATCCTCTTCTTGGATTGATCCCGTGATCATTATGTAGTGTCCTTCTTTGTCTCTTGTAATAGTCTTTATTTTAAAGTCTATTTTGTCTGATATGAGATTTTCTAATCCAGCTTTCTTTTGATTTCCATGTGCATGGAATATCTTTTTCCATCCCCTCACTTTCAGTCTGCATGTGTCTCTGGCTCTGAAGTGGGTTTCTTGTAGACAGTATATGTTCGGGTCTTGTTTTTGCATCCATTCAGCCAGTCTATGTCTTTTGTTTGGAGCGTTTAATCCATTTTCATTTAGGGTCATTATCAATATGCATGTTCTTATTACCATTTTCTTAATTGTTTTGGGCTTGTTTTGGTAGATCTTTTTCTTCTCTTATGTTTTCTGCCTAGAGAAGTTCCTTTAGCATTTCCTTTAAAGCTGGTTTGGTGGTGCCAAATTCTCTTAGCTTTTGCTTGTCTGTAAAGCTTTTGATTTCTGCATTGAATCCCAATGATATCCTTTCTGGGTAGGTTAATCTGGGTTGTACATTTTTCTGTTTCATCACTTTAAATATATCTTGCCACTCCCTTCTGACCTGCTCAATTTCTGCTGAAAAATCAGCAGATAATCTTATGGGGATTCCCTTGTATGTTATTTGTTGCCTTTCCCTTGCTGCTTTTTATATTTTTTCTTTGTATTTAATTTTTGTTAGTTAGATTAATATGTTTCTTGACATGTTTCTCCTTGGATTTATCCTGTACGGGACTTTCTGTGCCTCCTGGACTTGAGTGACTATTCCCTTTCACATGTTAGGGAAGTTTTTGACTACAATCTCTTCAAATATTTTCGTAGGCCCTGTCTCTTTCTCTTCTTCTTCTAGGACCCCTATAATTTGAACGTTGGTGCTTTTAATACTGTCTCATGGGCCTCTGAGACTGTCCTCGTTTCTTTAGATTCTTTTTTCTTTATTCTCCTCCTTGGCAGTTATTTCCACCATTCTATCTTCCAGCTCACTTATCCATTCTTCTGTCTCAGTTATTCTGCTCTTGATTCCTTTGAGTGTAGTTTTCATTTCAGTTATTGTGTTGTTCATAATTGATTGTTTGTGCTTTAGTTCTTCCAGGTCCATTCAAACATTTCTTGTACCTTCTCAATCCATACCTCCAGTCTACTTCTGTGATCTTGCGTCATCTTTACTATCATTACTCTGAATTATTCTTCATGTAGATTCCCTATTTACTCTTCATTTTTTTGGTGTTGTAGAATTTTACCTGCCTCCTTTGGAATATATTTCTGTGTCGTCTCATTTGTCTAACTTTGCTTGTGGTCTCCTTTCCACAGGCTGCAGGGCCATAGTTCCTCTTGCTTCTGGTGTCAGCCCCTTTGTGGGTGAGTTTGGTCCAAGGGTTTGTTTAGGCTTCTTGGTGGGAAGGACTGGTGCGTGTGCTCTTGTGGGTGGAGCAGATTCTTGTCCCTCTGGTGGGCAGGGTTGCGTCAGGTGTTGTGTTTTGGGTTGTCTGTGAGCTTAGTACAACTTTAGGCAACGTGCCTGCCGGTAGGTGGGGCTGTGTTCCTGTCTTGCTGGTTGTTTGGTATTAAGAGTCCAGCACTGATGCGCGCAGGGAGTTGGGTGGAGTCGGGTCTTTGTGTCAATGTGGAGACCTGCAGGAGAGCTGACACTGTTTAATATTCCCTGGGGCCAGGCATTTTCTGGGGGTCCAGCATCTTGGACTCATTGTTCTTACCGCAGAGGCTAAGTCCTGATCCCTGGCTGGGGAACCAAGATCATACAAGTGATGCAGCACAGCCAAAAAAAAAAAAAAAAAAAAGAAAGAAAGAAAGAAAACAAACAGAAAAACAAAACCCAAGACAAATGATAAAATCAAAACCAACCAAAAATGAAAAAACAGAAAAATAAACAAAGAAAGCAAGAGAACAACCCAACAAACAAAGAACCCAGAAAGAAAAACAAAAAATAAAATCAAGGGGTGAGGCTACCATTGCAACTCCCTGCACTCCCCACCAGCCCCTGCCTCCATGGGCACTGGGAAGGGCACCTATCTGAGCACCCTTGTCCACTCCTCAATCCAGGGCCCCCTCCGACTCTGTAGGCTCCAGGGTCCCAAGCACCACCACCCCCAAAACCTTCTTTCACCACACAGGCAGTGGTGGGACTGTGCATGTCACCCCCGGCAAAGCCTCCTCTGTAATCAGACCTGGGTTTCCCGGCCTGAGATGGGAAGCTGCCAATGCTGGTAGGGATGAGTGCTACAACATGGAGTTAAGAGAGAGGTTCCGGGAAGAAGACCATTGTTGGCTGAACAGAGAGAACCTGAGGGGACAGGAGTGAGGGGCTCCAAGTCCAAGAATGCTCCTAGAGGAAGCGTGGTCTGCCTTGGAAATGAGGTGCCATTGTTGAGTGGCACACAAGTGGTGGGGCTTCCGTCACAACTCCCTTCCCCATCCAGCAGCCCTTGTCTCCATGGGCACTTGGAAGGACTCCCACCAGAGCAGCATCTCCCAGTCTGTTGAAACTCCTGCCGGTCTTTCCTGGCACAAGCGCTTCATGCACACCCCAGTTGCGGCTACCTTACCCATCTCTGTTATGAACGAGTAAGTTCCCCAATCACCCTGAGTGCCCCAATCAACAACTGCTTTTGCCCCATCTGGCCTGGGGAGGAAACAGATACCTGAGGATCACTCACACATAGAGGTGAGGCTAAAACCAAAACTGAGCCCCAAAGGCCACGTGACTAAGGAAGAGGAACAGAATCTGTTCCTGTAGCTGCACAAGGCACAGATTAAATCCCTCTGGTCTGCTTGCTAAACCCTGAGTCTGTGGAATATCTGAATGGACAAGGAGTGGTCCCCAAACTGAGATTGGTCTAGCTTTAGCAGCTAGGCTTTGGGGGCAATTACACATGGGAGTTGGGTCAGGTGAGAGTCCAAGCTACCCCCACAGTGCCTTCAGTTGGTCCAGAGACCTACCTAGAGGTATTGGAGGGTCTTGTGGGGAAGCAGGGAGTTGGCTGTGGCTCACTGTGGGGGAAGAACACTAGAGTGGAGCCTTCAGGAAAATGTTATTATTTGTATTATTTTTGTTTTGTTTTTTTGTTTCATTTTGTTCTGTTGTGGGTTTTTTTCAATGTTTTATTTTGTCTTTTATCCCTCTTTTAAAATGTTTAGTGTATTTTTATTTTTCTATTTTTACTTTACTTTTTTGTTGTCTTCAGTTTTTTCCTTGTTTCTGTTTTTTTTTTTTTTTTTTTTTTTTTTTTTTTTTTTTTTTTTTTTGCGGTACGCGGGCCTCTCACTGCTGTGGCCTCCCCCAGTATGGAGCACAGGCTCCGGAAGTGCAGACCAAGTGGCCACGGCTCAGGGGCCTAGCCGCTCCGCGGCATGTGGGATCTTCCCGGACTGGGGCACGAACCCGTGTCCCCTGCATTGGCAGGTGGACTCTCAACCACTGCACCACCAGGGAAGCCCTTGTTTCTGTGTTTGTTCTTTGTTTTGCATTTTGTTTTTCTTGATTTTATTTTTTTTAATTTTTAAAATTTATTTATTTATTTTATTTTATTTCTTGTATTTTAATTATTTTATTTTTGGCTGTGTTGTGTCTTTGTTGCTGCACTCAGACTTTTCCCTAGTTGTGGCAAGCAGGGTCTACTCTTCATTGCAGTGCATGGGCTTCTCATTACAGTGGCTTCTTTTATTGCAGAGCACAGGCTCTAGGTGTGTGGGCTTCAGTAGTTGAGGCTTGCAGGCTCGAGACTGTAGGCTCAGTACTTGTGGTGCATAGACTCAGTTGCTCCATGAAATGTGAGATCTTCCTGGATGAGGGCTCAAACCCATGTCTTCTGCATTGGCAGGCAGATTCTTAACCACTGGGCCACCAGGGAAGCGCTGTTTTTCTTGATTTTCTTTATCATTTTTGTGTTTGGCTTATGTTTCCTTTGCTTTTCTTTTAGTTTGCTTTCTGTTTTTGTGTTACCTTTTGTTTTTGTAACTTTTGATTTTATTTTTTGTTTTTCTTTCTGGGTTCTTTGTTTGTTGGGTTGTTCTCTTGCTTTCTTTGTTTATTTTTCTGTTTTTTCATTTTTGGTTGGTTTTGATTTTATCATTTGTCTTGGGTTTTGTTTTTCTGTTTGTTTTCTTTCTTTCTATCTTTCTTTCTTTTTTTTTTTTTTTTTTTTGGCTGTGCTGCATCACTTGTATGATCTTGGTTCCCCAGCCAGGGATCAGGACTTAGCCTCTGCGGTAAGAACAATGAGTCCAAGATGCTGGACCCCCAGAAAATGCCTGGCCCCAGGGAATATTAAACAGTGTCAGCTCTCCTGCAGGTCTCCACATTGACACAAAGACCCGACTCCACCCAACTCCCTGCGCGCATCAGTGCTGGACTCTTAATACCAAACAACCAGCAAGACAGGAACACAGCCCCACCTACCGGCAGGCACGTTGCCTAAAGTTGTACTAAGCTCACAGACAACCCAAAACACAACACCTGACGCAACCCTGCCCACCAGAGGGACAAGAATCTGCTCCACCCACAAGAGCACACGCACCAGTCCTTCCCACCAAGAAGCCTAAACAAACCCTTGGACCAAACTCACCCACAAAGGGGCTGACACCAGAAGCAAGAGGAACTATGGCCCTGCAGCCTGTGGAAAGGAGACCACAAGCAAAGTTAGACAAATGAGACGACACAGAAATATATTCCAAAGGAGGCAGGTAAAATTCTACAACACCAAAAAAATGAAGAGTAAATAGGGAATCTACATGAAGAATAATTCAGAGTAATGATAGTAAAGATGACGCAAGATCACAGAAGTAGACTGGAGGTATGGATTGAGAAGGTACAAGAAATGTTTGAATGGACCTGGAAGAACTAAAGCACAAACAATCAATTATGAACAACACAATAACTGAAATGAAAACTACACTCAAAGGAATCAAGAGCAGAATAACTGAGACAGAAGAATGGATAAGTGAGCTGGAAGATAGAATGGTGGAAATAACTGCCAAGGAGGAGAATAAAGAAAAAAGAATCTAAAGAAACGAGGACAGTCTCAGAGGCCCATGAGACAGTATTAAAAGCACCAACGTTCAAATTATAGGGGTCCTAGAAGAAGAAGAGAAAGAGACAGGGCCTACGAAAATATTTGAAGAGATTGTAGTCAAAAACTTCCCTAACATGTGAAAGGGAATAGTCACTCAAGTCCAGGAGGCACAGAAAGTCCCGTACAGGATAAATCCAAGGAGAAACATGTCAAGAAACATATTAATCTAACTAACAAAAATTAAATACAAAGAAAAAATATAAAAAGCAGCAAGGGAAAGGCAACAAATAACATACAAGGGAATCCCCATAAGATTATCTGCTGATTTTTCAGCAGAAATTGAGCAGGTCAGAAGGGAGTGGCAAGATATATTTAAAGTGATGAAACAGAAAAATGTACAACCCAGATTAACCTACCCAGAAAGGATATCATTGGGATTCAATGCAGAAATCAAAAGCTTTACAGACAAGCAAAAGCTAAGAGAATTTGGCACCACCAAACCAGCTTTAAAGGAAATGCTAAAGGAACTTCTCTAGGCAGAAAACATAAGAGAAGAAAAAGATCTACCAAAACAAGCCCAAAACAATTAAGAAAATGGTAATAAGAACATGCATATTGATAATGACCCTAAATGAAAATGGATTAAACGCTCCAAACAAAAGACATAGACTGGCTGAATGGATGCAAAAACAAGACCCGAACATATACTGTCTACAAGAAACCCACTTCAGAGCCAGAGACACATGCAGACTGAAAGTGAGGGGATGGAAAAAGATATTCCATGCACATGGAAATCAAAAGAAAGCTGGATTAGAAAATCTCATATCAGACAAAATAGACTTTAAAATAAAGACTATTACAAGAGACAAAGAAGGACACTACATAATGATCACGGGATCAATCCAAGAAGAGGATGTAACAATTGTAAATATTGATGCACTCAACATAGGAGCACCTCAATACATAAGGCAAATGTTAACAGCCATAGAAGGAGAAATCGACAGTAGCACAATAATAGTGGGGACGTTAATACTCCACTTGCCCCAATGGACAAATAATCCACACAGAATATTAATAAGGAAACACAAGGCTTAAATGACACATTAGAACAGATAGAATTAATTAATATAAATAGGCATTCCATCGAAAATAGGAGAATACACTTTCTTCTCCAGCACACATAGAACATTCTCAAGGACAGATTATATCTTGTGTTACAAATCCTACCTCAGTTAATTTAAGAAAATTGAAATCATATCAAGCATCATTTCTGACCAAAATGCTATGAGACTCGAAATCAATTTCAAGAAAACAAACTTTAAAAACACAAACACATGGAGGACAAATATTGTGCTACTAAATAACAAATGGATCACTGAAGAAACCAAAGAGGAATGAAAAAAATACCTAGAAGTAAATGACAATAAAAACACAACACAAAACTTATGGGATTGAGCAAAAGCAGTTCTAAGGTTGACGTTTATAGCAATACAATCCGACTTCACCAAACAAGAAAAGTCTCAAATAACAACCTAAAGTTACACCTAAAGCAACTAGAGAAAAAACAAACAAAACCCAAAGTTAGCAGAAGGAAAGAAATTATAAAGTTCAAGGCAGAAATAATTGAAATAGAGATTTAAAATAAACAATAAAAAGATCGATGAAACTAAAAGCTGGCTCTTTGAGAAGATAAACTAAATGGATAAAACTTTAGCAAGACACATTAAGAAAAAAATGGAGAGGACTCAAATCAGTAAAACTAGAAATGAAAAAGGAGACGTTACAACTGACACTGCAGAAATACAAAGGAACGTAAGAGACTACTACAGGTAACTATATACCAATAGAATGGATAACCTGGAAGAAATGGAAAATTCTTAGAAAAGTACAAGCTTCCAAGACAAAACCAGGAAGAAATAGAAAATATGAACAGACCAAACACAAGTAACGAAATTGAAACTGTGATTAAAATTTTATAGCAAAGAAAATTCCAGGACCAGATGGTTTTACAGGAAAATTCTATCAAACATTTAGAGAAGAGATTCCACCTATCTTTCTCAAACTCTTCCAAAAAATTTCAGAGGAGGAACACTCCCAAGCTCATTCTAAGAGGACACCATCATCATGATACCAAAACTAGACAAATATATCACATACACACGTGCACACACACACACACAGACACACACACACACAAATACAGGCCAATATCACTGATAAACAGACTCAAAAATCCTCAGGAAATACTAGTAAATGGAATCCAACAACACATTCAAAGGATCATACCCCATGGTCAAGTGGGATTTATCCCAGGTATGCAAGGATTCTTCAGTATACACAAATAAATCAATGTGATTCACCTTACTAACAAAGGGAAGAATAAAAACCATATGGTCATCTCAATAGATGCAGAAAAAGCTTTTGACAAAATTCAACACCCATTTATGATAAATACTCTCAAGAAAGTGGGTATAGAGGGAACCTACATCAACATAATAAAAGTCATGTATGACAAACCCTCAGCAAACATCATTCACAATGGTGAAAAACTGAAAGCATTTCCTCTAAGCTCAGGAACAAGACAAGGATATCCACTCTCGCCACTTTTATTCAACATAGCTTTGGAAGTCCTAGCATGGAAATCAGGGAAGAAAAAGAAATAAAAGTAATTCAAATTGGAAAAGAAGAAGTAAAACTGTCACTCTTTGCAGTTGACATGATACTATACATAGAACATCCTAAAGATGCCAGCAGAAACCTTCTAGAGCTAATCAAAGAATTTGGTAAAGTTGCAGGATACAAAATTAATACACAGAAATCTCTTGCATTCCTATACACTAACAATGAAAGATCAGAAAGGGAAATTAAGAAAGCAATCCTATTTACCATTGCAATATAAACAATAAAATACCTAGGAATAAACCTAACTAAGGAGGCAAAAAGCCTGTAATCAGAAAACTATAAGATAATGATGTAATAAATCAAAGATGACACAAACAGATGGAGACATATACCATGTTCTCGGATTGGAAGAATCAATATTGTCCAAATTACTAGACAACCCAAAGAAATCCATGGATTTAATGCAATTCCTCTGAAATTACCAAGGGCATTTTCCAGAGAATTAGAACAAAAACTTTTACAATTTGTATGAAAAGACCAAACATCCCAAATAGCCAAAACAATCTTGAGAAAGAAGAGGGGAGCTGGAGGAATCGGCTTCCCTGACGTCAGACAATACTACAAAGCTACAGTAATCAAGACAGTATGGTACTGGCACAAAAACAGAAATATAGATCAATGGAACAGGATACATATCCCAGAGATAAACCCACGCACCTATGATCACCTAATGTATGAAAAAGGAGGCAGGAATACACAATTGAGAAAAAACAGTCTCTTCAATAATTTGCATTGGGAAAACTGGACAGCTATATGTAAAAGAATAAAATTAAAACCCTCCCTTATACCATACACAAAAGTAAACTCAAAATGGATTAAAGAGCTAAATGTCAGGCTGGGCTCTATAAAAGTCATAGAGGAAAACATAGGCAGAACACTCCTGACATAAATTGCAGCAAGATCATTTTTGACCCAACTCCTAGAGTAATGAAAATAAAAATAAACAAATGGGGCCTAATTAAACTTAAAAGTTTTTGCACAACAAAGGAAACCCTAAACAAGATGAAAAGACAACCCTCAGAATGGTAGAAAATATTTGCAAATGAAGCAACTGACAAAGGGTTAATCTCCAAAATGTACAAACAGTTCAGGCAGATCAATATATAAAAAAAAAGAAAGAAAAGCAACCCAATTAAGAAATGGGCAGAAAGAAGACCTAAATAGACATTTTTCCAAAGAAGCCATGCAGACCTTAATTTGACAACAGCTATTATTAGAAGCCCTTTTTTCGAAGAGAGAGGGATGTCTACTGTCCCCATTCTTTGGACAGGGTGATCATAGAAAGAACATTCAGATGTTTATGCTGTGGTTGGTGAGCAACTTGTATTTTCTAGAGTAGTACCAGTGGGAGACCTTCAAGATGGCAGAAGATGAAGACGTGGAGATCAACTTGCTCCCAACAAATACATCAGAAACGCATTTACATGTGAAACAACTACTACAGAACGCCTACTGAATGCTCGTAGAAGACCTCAGACTTCCAAAAGGCAACAAAATCTCCATGTGCCTGGGTGAGGCAAAACAAAAAAAGAAGAAAAAACAGAGAGAAAAGAATAGGGATGGGACTTGCACCTCTGGGAGGGAGCTGTGAAGAAGAAAATGTTTCCACACAGTAGGAAGCCCCTTCACTGGTGGAGATGGGGAGTGGCGGGGGGAAGCTTCAGATCCACAGAGGGGAGCGCAGCAACAGGGCTGCAGAGGGCAAAGCGGAGAGATTCCCACAGAGAAGATCAGTACCGACTAGCACACACCAGCCCGAGAGACTTCTCTGCTCACCCGGTGGGATGGGTGGGGGCTGGGAGCTGAGGCTCCGGCTTCGGAGATCAGATCCCAGGGAGAAGACTGGGATTGGCTGCGTGAACACAGCCTAAATGGGGCTAGTGCACCACAGCTAGCTGGGAGGGAGTCTTGGAAAAAGTCTGGACCTGCCTAAGAGGCAAGAAACCACTGTTTCAGGGTGCACAAAGACAGGGGATTCAGAGCACTGCCTAAACGAGCTCCAGAGACGGGCGCGAGCTGCGGCTATCAGCGCGGACACCAGAGACGAAAATGAAACGCTAAGGCTGCTGCTACAGCCACCAAGAAGCCTGTGTGCAAGCACAGGTCACTATCCACACCTCCCCTCTCGGGAGCCTGTGCAGCCCGCCACTGCCAGGTTCCGGTGCCAGGGACAACTTCCCTGGGAGAACACATGGCGTGCCTCAGCATGTTGCAATGTCACTTGACCTCTGTTGTCGCAGGCTCGCCCTGCATTCCGTACCCCTCCCTCCCTCCAGCCTGAGTGAACCACAGCTCCCTAATCAGCTGCTACTTTAACCCCGTCTTGTCTGAGCGAAGAACAGACGCCCTCAGGCTACCTACACCAGAGACGGGACCAAATCCAAAGCTGAACCCAGGAGCTGTGCTAACAAAGAAGATAAAGGGAAATCTGTCCCAGCAGCTTCAGGAGCAGCGGATTAAACCTCCAAAACCAACTTGATGTGCCCTACATCTGTGGAATACATGAATAGACAACAAATCATCACAGAATTGAGGCAGTGGACTTTGGGAACAATGATATATATATATTTTTTCCTTTTTCACTTTTTTTGAGTGTGTATGCATATGCTTCTTTGTGTGATCGGTCTGTATAGCTTTGCTTTTACAATCTATCCTAGGGTTCTGTCTGTCCGATTTTTTCTTTTTCTCTTTTTTCTAGTATAGTTTTTAGCACTTGTTATCGTTGGTGGATTTGTTTTTTGCTTTCGTTGCTCTCTTCTTGCTTTCTTTCTTGTTTTTTCTTTCTTATTACTTTTTATCTTTTATTTTAATATTTTTTTTTACTTTTTATTTTAATAACTTTATTTTATTTTTTCTGTCTTTCTTTTTTTCTCCGTTTTATTCTTAGCCGTGTGGCTGACAGGGTCTTGCTGCTCCTGCCAGCTGACAGGCCTGCGCCTCAGATGTGGGAGAGCTGAGTTCAGAACACTGGCCCACCATGGATCTCCCAGCTCCAGATAATATCAAATGGCAATAGCTGTCCCAGAAATCTCCATCTCAATGTTGCAACACAGCTCCACTCAATGACCAGCAAGCTACAGTGCTGGACACCCTATGCCAAACAACTAGCAAGATAGGAACACAACTCACCCATTAGTAGAGAGGCTGCCTAAAATCATAATAAGGTCACAGACACCCCAAAACACACCACCAGACATGGGCCTGCCCATGAGAAAGAGAAGATCCAGCCTCATCCACCATAATATAGGCACTAGTCCCCTCGACAAAGAAGGCTACATAACCCACTGAACCCAACATTAGCCACTGGGGACAGTAACCAAAAACAACGGGAACTACGAATATGCAGCCTGTAAAAAGGACAACCCAAAGACAGTAAGTCAACAAAATGAGAAGACAGAGAAACACACAGCAGATGAAGGAGCAAGGTAAAAAGGCACCAGATGAAACAGATGAAGAGTAAATAGGCAGCCTACCTGAAAAAAAGAATTCAGAGTAATGATAGTAAAGATGATCCAAAATCTTGGAAATAGAATGGAGAAAATACAAGAAATGTTTAAAAAGGACCTAGAAGAACTTAAGAGCAAACAAATAATGATGAACAACACAATAAATGGTATTAAAAATTCTCTAGAAGGAATCAATAACAGAATAACTGAGGTAGAAGAACAGATAAGTGACCTGGAAGATAAAATAATGGAAATAACTACAGTAGAGCAGAATAAAGAAAAAAGGATGAAAAGAATTGAGGACAGTCTCAGAGACATCGGGGACAACAATAAATGCACCAACGTGCGAATTATAGGGGTCCCAGAAGAAGAAGAGGAAAAGAAAGGGACTGAGAAAATATTTGAAGAGATTATAGTTGAAAACTTCCCTAATATGGGAAAGGAAATAGTTAATCAAGTGCAGGAAGCACAGAGAGTCCCATACAGCATAAATCCAAGGACAAACACGTTAAGACACATATTAATCAAACTAACAAAATTAAATACAAAGAAAAAATATTAAAAGCAGCAAGGGGAAAACAACAAATAATATACAGGGGAATCCCCATAAGGTTAACAGCTGATCTTTCAGCAGAAACTCTGCAAGACACAAGGGAGTGGCAGGACATATTTAAAGCGATGAAGGGGAAAAACCTCCAACCAAGATTACTCTACCCAGCAAGGATCTCATTCAGATTTGAAGTAGAAATTAAAACATTTACAGACAAGCAAAAGCTAAGAGAATTCAGCACCACCAAACCAGCTTTACAACAAATGCTAAAAGAACTTCTCTAGGCAGGAAAAACAAGAGAAGGAAAAGATCTGCAATAACAAACCAAAAACAAGTAAGTAAATGGTAATAGGAACATAAATATTGTAATTACCTTAAATGTAAATGGATTAGCTGCTTCAACCAAAAGACATAGACGGGCTGAATGGATACAAAAACAAGGCCTGTTTGTATGCTGTCAACAAGAGACCCACTTCAGACCTAGGGACACATACAGATTGAAAGTGTGGGGATAGCAAATGATATTCCATGCAAATGGAAATCAAAAGAAAACTGGAGTAGAAATTCTCATATCAGACAAAATACACTTTAAAATAAACTCTTATAAGAGACAAAAAAGGAAACTACATAATCATCAAGGGATCAATCCAAGAAGAAAATATAAAAATTGTAAATATTTATGCACCCAACATAGGAGCACCTCAGTACATAAGGCAAATGCTAACAGCCATGAAAGGGGAAATCGACAGTAACACAATCATAGTAGGGGACTTTAACACCAAGTTTAACCAATGGACAGATCATCCAAAATGAAAATAAATAGGGAGACACAAGCTTTAAATGACACATGAAACAAGATGGACTTAATTCTTATTTATAGGACATTCCATCCAAAAACAACAGAATACACTTTCTTCCCAAGTGCTCATGGAACATTCTACAGGATACATCACATCTTGGGTCACAAATCAATCCTTGGTAAATTTAACCATTTAACCATGAAATCGTATCAAGTATCTTCTCCGAACACAGTGCTATGAGACTAGATGTCAATTACAGGAAAAAATCTGTAAAAAATATACACAAATGGAGGCTAAAAAATACACTACTTAATAATGACAATAACAAACATTACCTAGATAACAAACAATACCTAGAAATAACAAACAATAACAAACAATACCTGAAAAAAAAATGACAATGAAAAGACGATGACTCAAAACCTATGGGATGCGGCAAAAGCAGTTCCAAGATGGAAGTTTATATCAATACAATCCTACTTCAAGAAACAAAAAACATCTCAAATTAGCAACCTAACCTAACACCTAAAGCAATTAGAGAAAGAACAACAACAAAAAAAAAACCCAAAGTTAGCAGACTGAAAGAAATCATAAAGATCAGATCAGAAGTATATGAAAAAGAATTGAGGGAAACAATAGGAAAGATCAATAAAACTAAAAGCTGGTCTTTGAGAAGATAAACAAAATTGGTAAACCGTTAGCCAGACTCTTCAAGACAAAAAGGGGGAACACTCAAATCAACAGAATTAGAAATGAAAAATGAGAACTAACAACTGACAGTGCAGAAATACAAAAGATCATGAGAGATTACTAAAAGCAACTATATGCTAATAAAATGTACAACCTGGAAGAAATGGACAAATTCTTAGAAAAGCAAAATGTACCGAGACTGAACCAGGAAGAAATAGAAAATATAAACAGACTTATCACAAGCACTGAAATTACAAATGTGATTGAAAATCTCCAAACAAACAAAAGCCCGGGACCAGATGCCTTCAGAGGCGAATTCTATCAAACATTTAGAGAACAGCTAACACCTATACTTCTCAAACTCTTCCAAAATATAGCAGAGGAAGTAACACTCCCAAGCTGATTCTATGAGGCCACCATCACCCTGATGCCAAAACTAGACAAAGATGTCACAAAGAAAGAAAACTACATGCCAATATAAGTGGTGATCATAGATGCAAAAATCCTCAACAAAATACTAGCAAACAGAACCAAAGAGCACATGAAAAGAATCATACACCATGATCAAGTGGGGTTTATCCCAGGAATGCAAGGATTCTTCAATATATGCAAATCAATCAATGTGATACACCATACCAACAAATTGAAGAATAAAAACCAAATGATCTATTTTTTCCCTTAGATTCCATATATATATATATATATATATGTGTGTGTGTGTGTGTGTGTGTGTGTGTGTGTGTGTGTGTGTGTTAGCATACGGCATTTGTCTTTCTCATTCTGACTTACTTCAATCTGTATGACAGGCTCTAGGTCCATCCACCTCACTACAAATAACTAAGCTGTGACAAAGTGAGAGAGTGGCATGGACATATATACACTACCAAACGTAAAATAGATAGCTAGTGGGAAGCAGCTGCATAGCACAAGGAGATCAGCTTAGTGCTTTGTGTCCATCTAGAAGGGTGGGATACGGAAGGTGGGAGGGAGATGCAAGAGGGAGGATATATGGGGATATATGTATATGTATAGCTGATTCACTTTGTTATACAGCATAAACTAACACACCATTGTAAAGCAATTATACTCCAATAAAGATGTTAAAAATTTAAATAATGCCATCTGCAGCACCATGGATGGCCATAGGTCATCATACTAAGTAAGTCAATAGAGAAAGACAAGTATCATATTATACCACTTATATGTGGAAGCTAAAAAGATGATACAAATGAACTTATTTACAAAACACAAACTCACATATATAGAAAACACTCAATGTTTACCCAAGGAGAAACGGGGGAATAAAATAGGAATTTGGGATTAGCAGATACAGACTACTATATATAAAAGAAATAACAAGGACCTACTGTATAGCACAGGGAACTATATTCAATATCTTGTTGTAACATTTAATGGAAAAGAATCAGAGAAAGTTGATATATATATATATATATATATATATATATATATATATATATATATATATATATTGCTGAATCACTTGATGTACACCTGAAAATTTGTACATCAACTGTACTGCAATTTAAATATTCCAAAAAATAAAATAAAATCCACACATAGCATACACACCTTATCCTGTATCCAGGGTAGCCCCTAGGAAGTGTACAAACTGGGGCACCTTGGGGGAGAAGCAGTTGTAGTACTAAACATGCCCAGAGGGTGTCGGTCTTTTCCAGCCATCTAATAACTACCCAAGGATTAGTCCAGTCAACTCTCTGATGCAGTACAATGGTGAGTCAAGGATTAGTACAGAGTAAAATTTTAAATCCAGCCATAGCCATACTGGTAGTCTCTATATTTCCATCAGTCACTTTTCCCCTTTCCTTAATTAGCCAACGGCATTCCAATCCTGAAGTTATATAAACAGAAAGAAGTGGCTCAAAAAAGATAAGGAATTTGAAAGTGGGGCACTGTACAGTTTTTTCAAGTCACATTTCCACTGACGAGGAGGGCAGCAAATTCTCAGAGTGCAAAATTGGCCTGTCAGATACCTTGTTCCTTCTTGATCCTGAGTCTCTGGAATTTTGAAAGTGAATGGTGCAATCAGAAGTTCTTGCATAAAGAAAGTTGTACTTCATTTTTTTTCCATTGATTGTTTTTGAGAAATAAAAACCCCTCAACCAAAAAAAATCTATCAAGTATCATTACACTATAGTTGACTTTCAAGTGAAGATTGAGAAAGTACATCTCTTTCAATCTCCCTTCACCTTAACAATCAAACCATGAACCTACCTAAGTGATCCTGAAGAACAAAGAAAAGATGAATTCTAATGAACAGAATGTCAGACTTCAGTTTTGGCATAAACATGTTTATGCTTCATTCTCTGTGCTCTTTACTACTCTCAGTGTAGCACAGTTATATTGACAAGGCAAAGGAAGTCTCCTTTTCATTTCAACTTTTAAGGAAATGACTGATTTGACAAATGCAGTAAACTACCAATAGTTTCAGTTTATGTTGATGTCTTGAAACAGTATAATTGCCAATTAAAGTTTTCCTATAACCACACTAACCTGTTTCTATCACATTTCAGTGATTGGTGAATCCCAAGGAAAAATGGGACTGTTCTTCACATTGCAAAACTTTGGGCTATCCTGGTTCCATGTTTCTGTTTAGGTTACCCTGTCCTACACACGAAGGCCCTCATTTTTGGTTCCTTGTCTATGTGAAGACTGTAGATATGCTGGTTCTGCATATGCATCCTATTTTCCCCCCTCTAAAGTTGGAAAAGTCTAGCAATGTAAATTATCATTGAAGCAAAACCTGAAACCAGGATAGCCAACCATTTTACAAGGTGAAGAACTGTTTGTGCGCTGTGGGCTCCACGCTTGGAACAACCCCATTTTTCCGCAGGGCTCACTAATCACTGACATCTTATATTGAAATCCGATAAAAACAGGTAAGTATGGTACATGATGTGCACACCAGTTTTCTAGGGCAGAATTTGAAGAAGTAAGATTTCCCTGGACAATAGAAAGATGTGGGAGTTATTTGTGTCAGCAGAAGGAAAAGGCAACCTGCAGAGACACCACTACTACAGTAACTCATAAAGTACTGGGATCCATGTTTCAGTTAATAATTGATAGTTTATTTAGAAGGTTGAGATAACTTACCTCTCACAGATACTAATTGCAAAAGAACATTTTGAAATATGGACTGGGAAGATGAAGTACACTTTTCCTTATTCAGTTAGCTATTAGGTATGCTATTATTTAACCCTGGCCGGCTTCTTTGAGAGAGGTGTTTATTTTTGTTATTTTTTTGCCTTACAATGTTGCCAATATTGGCTATATTTAGAGCATCCGTCTTCCATCCATAGGCTTTGTCCCCTCCTGGCTGTCACCCAGCACCAGGGTGTGTTTTGGGGGCAGGAAGTTTATAAAGAAATCAGTAATTGTTGCTAGAGTTGAGGACTTGATACCAGCATGCCCTCAGCAATCCCTACATTCAAGTTCCAGGCTATGGATTATCCCACTAGCAGACTCATTTATCCCTGACCTAACTCAGCTGCTCTCCTCACCAATCACTGTAGGTCTCAGTATTCACAGTAGGGACCTTGCCTACCGTCTTCCCCCAGTCTGGGTGTCTTCTCGCACCTCTTTCTCTGAACCCCCTTTTTGCTCTATCTCCAGTTAGCTCATTACAATCACTGAAAACATTTTCTAACCTGATTTTCATAAAAGTGTCCTTACTCATAGCCAAAGCCATCCACCAGCCAAACAACACTGGATAGACTGGGTTGATCTCACAGGAAGATGGAAGAAGGCAGGGCGGCTGGTATGTGATTGTCTTGGTTCATTAATCGAAGGGATCTGGGGGACGAGCCTCCCAGTCATTCCCAAACAGTAACAATTTGTCTTTCCAATCCTAGCTGTATGAATGCTAAAGACAGGTTTGAAATTACTTTTAGTGTCAATAAACTATTGATCAGCCCCTTACCCTCTAGCATGCTCCTAAGATATATCACCAGTATGTTTAGAGCAAAGCGTGTCTTATTTGCTCCTAGGTTGACCAACACCCAGTTATTCTCTGAATCTTGGCCCTTGCACTGCACCCAGGCTGCCATGGCCACAGGGCCACTGCTTTTCATCATGACCTGGAGCTCCTGGGCTCTATGATTAGATAGATGGTCCTGCAAACAAGCTCCTATTGAGAAGTGCAGTTAAGCTTTTACAGTCCTTCTCTAAAGGTTCTGTGTGCAGCTGCTCCATCAACGTGAGCTACAGATGGGCTTGATTACAAGCCAGGTACCCAGCAGGTATATACACATACACATACACCCACACCTATGCCGTGAATAAACATCATCTCAAAGACTCACAGTCTAAACCCATGAGGAAATGGGTCCAATAATGAGGCACAGACCACTTCATAACTACCCTCAGCTACACAGACACCCAGGAGAAGCTTTGAAATGCCACCCATACAGGCATGATTTGCCACCCACATATGCGTCCATCCTTCTCTTCAGGATACAACCTGAGGAAAGGTTTACTTTTCTAGTGACAACTATTGAACACCTTTGGAGTAAGCCAGTCCTGAATTTGAGTCAGAGTTCTGCTCTTTATTATTGCTATGGCTATGACATCATTTTCTTACCTATAAAATAAGAATGACAACCACCTCTTAGAGTGGTTATGAGAATTAAATGAGTTGATATATGTGAAGCTCTTGATAGATCACTTAGTTCAAAGAAAGACTCAATTCTGTTTTGAAATAGAATTAAACCCCTTTAAAAACGAGGGAAAAGGTGGTGTGGGAATAACACATTTCTTCTAACCATCCGTTCATTCTGCAAGTGTTTTTCTTTGAGCATATATTACATTTTCCGCACAAACCAGGTACTAAAGCTGTTCTGAGTGAATAAGACACAAGCTTATGGTTTACAAACAGCACAATAATAAAATCATTTATTGAGTAAAAAACAAAAAAGAATAGGTGTTAACTCTTTTCTAAATGTTTGGTAGAACTTGCCTGTGAAGCCTTCGAGTCCTGTACTTTTGTTTGCTGGCATTGTTTAAATCACAGATTTAATTTCAGTACTTCTAATTGATCTGTTTATATTTTCTTTTTTTCCTGCTTCTGTCATGGAAGATTGCACTTTTCTAAGAATTTGCCCATTTCTCCTAGGTTGTCCATTTTAGTGGCATATAGTTTCTTGTAGTAGTCTCTTATGATCCTTTTTACTTCTGTGGTGTTCGTTGTAAGTCAGTTTTGATTGTAATTTTACAGATTTGGGCCCCTTCCATTGTTTTCTTGATGCGTATGGCTAAAGGTTTATCAATTCTGTTTATCTTTTCAAAGAACCAGATTTTAGTTTCATTTATCTTTTCTATTGTTTTATTAGTCTCTATTTCATTTACTACTGCTCTGATCTTTATGATTTCTTTCCTTCTAGTAATGTTTGCTTTTGTTTGTTCTTTCTCTAGTTGCTTTAGTTGTAAACTTAGGTTGTTTACTTGAGATTTTTCTTGTTTCCTGATGTAAGCTTGTATCACGATAAACTTCCCTCATTGAACTACGTTTGTGTGTCCCATAGGTTTAGGATCATCGTGTTTTTTGTTTTCATTTGTCTGTAGATATTTTGTATTTCCTCTGTGATTACTTCAGCAATCCATTAGTCATTTAGTAGCATATTGTTTGGCCTCCACGTGTTTGTGTTTTTTGCAGTATTTTTCTTCTATTTGATTTTTAATCTCATAGTGTTGTGGATGGAAAAGATGCCTGATATGATTTCACATTTTCTTAAATTTACTGAAGCTTGCTTTGTCTCCCAGACTGTGATCTATCCTGAAGAATGATCCACATACCCTTGAAAAGAATGTGTATATGCTGCTTTTGGATGGAATGCTCTATAAACAACAATCAAATCCTTCGGGTCTAATATGTCATTTAAGTCCTGTGTTTCCTTATTGATTTCTGTCTAGATGATCTGTCCATTGATGTAAGTAGGGTGTCAAAGTCTCCCACTATTATTGTGTTACTGTCAATTTCCTCTTTTATGTCTGTTAATATTTGCCTTATATATTGACGTATTCCTATGTTGGATGCATATATATTAACAACTGTTATATCTTCTTCTTGAGTTGATCCCTTGATCATTATGTAGTATCCATTTTGTCTCTTGCAACAGTCCGCATTTTAAAGTCTATCTTGTGTGATATGAATATTGCTACTCCAGCTTTCTTTTGATTTTCATTTGCATGGAATACATTATTCCATCCCTTAACTTTCAGTCTGTATGTGTATCTACATTAGAAATGGGTCTTTTGGAGACATAATATATATGGATTGTGGATTTGTACCCATTCATCAAGTCTATGTCTTTCAGTTGGAGCATTTAATTCATCTATATATAAGGTAATTAATATGTATATTTAAAAAATATATATAATAGTATATTCTTATTTCCATTTTATTAATTGTTTTAGATTTGTTTTTGTAGGTCTTTTTTTCCCTTTCCTGTTTTGTTCTCTTCTCTTGTGATTTGATGACTATTTTTAGTGTTGTTTGTATTCCTTTTCTTTATTATGTACATATCTATTATAGATTTTTTTGATACTTTAAACATGTTTAAGGAGTATAATTGATTTACAATGTTTTGTTAGTTTCTGCTGTATAACAAAATGAATCAGCTATATGGATACATATATCCACTTATTACCTCCCTCTTGTGTCTCCACCCCACTTTCCTTATCCCACCACTCTAGATGGTCTCAAAACAACTGTCTGATCTCCCAGTGCTATGCAGCTGCTTCCCACTAGCCACCTACTTTATTTTGGTAGTGTATATATGTCCATGCCACTCTCTCACTATGTCCCAGCTTACCCTTCCCCCTTCCCATGTCCTCAAGTCCATTATCTACATCTGCGTTTTTATTGCTCTCCTACCCCTAGGTACTTCAGAACCATTGCTTTTTGTTTTTTGTTTTTTTTAGATTCCATATATATGTGTCAGCGTATGGTATTTGTTTTTCTCCTTCTGACTTACTTCACTCTGTATGATAGATTCTAGGTCCATCTACCTCACTACAAATGACTCAATTTTGTTTCCTTTTTGGCTGAGTAATATCCCATTGTATATATGTGCCACATCATCTTTATCCATTCATCTGTTGAAGGGCACTTATGTTGCTTCCATGTCCTAGCTATTGTAAATAGTGCTGCAATGAACATTGTGGTACATGATGCTTTTTGAATTTTGTTTTCTCAGGGTATATGTGCAGCAGTGAGATTGTGAGGTCATATGATAGTACTATTTTTGGTTTTCTAAGGAACCTCCATAGTGGCTGTATAAGTGTACATTCTTCCCAACAGTGCAAGAAGGTTCCCTTTTCTGCACACCCTCTCCAGCATTTATTGGGGGTAGATTTTTTTTTTTTTGTGGTATGCGGGCCTCTCACTGTTCTGGCCTCTCCTGTTGTGGAGCACAGGCTCCGGATGTGCAGGCTCAGCAGCCATGGCTCACGGGCCCAGCCGCTCCGCAGCATGAGGGATCTTCCCGGACCGGGGCATGAACCCATGTCCCCTGCATCGGCAGGCAGACTCTCTACCACTGCGCCACCAGGGAAGCCCTGTGGGTAGAGTTTTTGATGATGACCATTATGACCAGCATGAGGTGACACCTCACTGTAATTTTGATTTGCCTTTCTCTGATGATTAGTGATGTTGAGCATTCTTATTTTTTTGGAGGGGGTGAAGTAGAAAATATTAGCTTTATTGCTTTGCCAGGCAAAGTAGATACAGCGGGCTCATGCTCTTCAAAACTTTGTGTCCCAACCTGGAGGAATTTGGTGAGGAGTTTTATAGCAATGGTTCAAGGGTGGGGTTGCTGATAAGAATCTGGGTGTGTGCAGGGCCTGCATTTCTTTAATCTGGGTTCAGGGGGTCTACTGGTGAGCTTCTGCCTTTCTTCAGGTTATAAAATTGTGACCTTCTCTCTGGAATGAAGAATGCTTCATCAAGTAGTTAGAATCTTCCATTTGTTGGGGGTTTTAATTCTGCAAAAGAGATAAAAAATATTGATATGTGTATCTTTTGAGTGGGAACGAGGATCCTGTCCGAAGGCTGCACTATTGTTTTTTTTTGTTTGTTTGTTTGTTTTTAACATCTTTATTGCAGTGTAATTACTTTACAATGGAGCGTTAGTTTCTGCTTTATAACAAAGTGAATCAGTTTTACATATACATATGTTACCATATCTCTTCCCTCTTGCGTCTCCCTCCCTCCCAACCCCCTTATCCCTCCCCTCTAGGTGGTCACAAAGCACCGAGCTGACCTCCCTGTGCTATGCGGCTGCTTCCCACTAGCTATGTATTTTACGTTTGGTAGTGTATATATGTCAATGACACTCTCCCACTTTGTCAGAACTTACCCTTCCCCTCCCCATATGCTCCAGTCCATTCTCTAGTAGGGCTGTGTCTTTATTCCCTTCTTAACCCTAGGTTCTTCATGATATTTATTTTTTTCTTAGATTCCATATATATGTGTCAGCATACAGTATTTATTTTTCTCTTTCTGACTTACTTCACTCTGTATGACAGACTCTAGGTCCATCCACCTTACTACAAATAACTCAATTTCGTTTCTATTTATGGCTGAGCAATATTCCGTTGTATATATGTGCCATATCTTCTTTATCCATTCATCTGTTCATGGACGCTTAGGTTGCTTCCATGTCCTGGCTATTGTAAATAGAGCTGCAATTAACATTTTGGTACATGACTCTTCGTGAATTATGGTTTTCTCAGTGTATGTGCCCAGTAATGGGATTGCTGGGTCATATGGTAATTGTATTTGTAGTTTTTTAAGGAACCTCCATACTGTTCTCCATAATTACTGTAGCAATTCACATTCCCACCAGCAGTTCAAGAGTGTTCCCTTTTCTCCACACGCTCTACAGCATTTATTGTTTCTAGATTTTTTGATGATGGTCATTCTGACCGGTGTGAGATGATATCTCATTGTAGTTTTGATTTGCATTTCTCTAATGTTTAATGATGTTGAGCATTCTTTCATGTGTTTGTTGGCACTCTATATCTTCTTTGGAGACATGTCTATTCAGGTCTTCTGCCCATTTTTGGACTGGGTTTTTGTTTTTTTGTTATTGAGCTGCATGAGCTGGTTGTAAATTTTGGAGAATAATGCTTTGTCAGTTGCCTCATTTGCAAATATTTTCTCCCATTCTGAGGGTTGTCTTTTGATCTTGTTTATGGTTTCCTTTGCTGTGCCAAAGCTTTGCAGTTTCATTAGGTCCCATTTGTTTATTTTTGGTTGTATTCCATTTCTCTAGGAGGTGGGTCAAAAAGGATCTTGCTGTGATTTATGACATAGAGTGTTCTGCCTATGTTTTCCTGTAAGAGTTTGATAGTTTCTGGCCTTACATTTAGGTCTTTAAACAATTTGAGCTTATTTTTTTTTTTTTTTTTTTTGAAAAGGAAGAAATAAAACTATATTTGCAGATGACATGATCTTTTTTTTTTTTTTTTTTTTTAATTTTTTTTATTTTACAAATTTAATCAGTTATACATATACATATGTTCCCATATCCCCTCCCTTTTGCGTCTCCCTCCCACCCTCCCTATCCCACCCCTCCAGGTGGTCACAAAGAACCGAGCTGATCTCCCTGTGCTATGCGGCTGCTTCCCACTAGCTATCTACCTTACGTTGGGTAGTGTATATATGTCCATGCCGCTCTTTCACTTTGTCACAGCTTACCCTTCCCCCTCCCCATATCCTCAAGTCCATTCTCTAGTAGGTCTGTGTCTTTATTCCTGTCTTACCCCTATGTTCTTCATGACAATTTTTTTTTCTTAAATTCCATATATATGTGTCAGCATACAGTATTTGTCTTTCTCTTTCTGACTTACTTCACTCTGTATGACAGACTCTAGGTCCATCCACCTCATTACAAATAGCTCAATTTCGTTTCTTTTTATGGCTGAGTAATATTCCATTGTATATATGTGCCACATCTTCTTTATCCATTCATCCGATGATGGACACTTAGGTTGTTTCCATCTCCGGGCTATTGTAAATAGGGCTGCTATGAACATTTTGGTACATGTCTCTTTTTGAATTATGGTTTTCTCAGGGTATATGCCCAGTAGTGGGATTGCTGGGTCATATGGTAGTTCTATTTGTAGTTTTTTAAGGAACCTCCATACTGTTCTCCATAGTGGCTGTACCAATTCACATTCCCACCAGCAGTGCAAGAGTGTTCCCTTTTTTCCACACCCTCTCCAGCATTTATTGTTTCTAGATTTTTTGATGATGGCCATTCTGACTGGTGTGAGATGATATCTCATTGTAGTTTTGATTTGCATTTCTCTAATGAGTAAAGATGTTGAGCATCCTTTCATGTGTTTGTTGGCTGTCTGTATATCTTCTGTGGAGAAATGTCTATTTAGGTCTTCTGCCCATTTTTGGATTGGGTTGTTTGTTTTTTTGCTATTGAGCTGCATGAGCTGCTTATAAATTTTGGAGATTAATCCTTTGTCAGTGGCTTCATTGGCAAATATTTTCTCCCATTCTGAGGGTTGTCTTTTGGTCTTGTTTATGGTTTCCTTTGCTGTGCAAAAGCTTTGAAGTTTCATTAGGTCCCATGTGTTTATTTTTGTCTTTATTTCCATTTCCCTAGGAGGTGGGTCAAAAAGGATCTTGCTGTGATTTATGTCATAGAGTGTTCTGCCTATGTTTTCCTCTAGGAGTTTGATAGTGTCTGGCCTTACATTTAGGTCTTTAATCCATTTTGAGCTAATTTTTGTGTATGGTGTTAGGGAGTGATCTAATCTCATACTTTTACATGTCCCTGTCCAGTTTTCCCAGCACCACTTATTGAAGAGACTGTCCTTTCTCCACTGTACATTCCTGCCTCCTTTATCAAAGATAAGGTAACCATATGTCCGTGGGTTTATCTCTGGGCTTTCTATCCTGTTCCATTGATCTAGCTTTCTGTTTTTGTGCCAGTACCATACTGTCTTGATTACTGTAGCTTTGTAGTATAGTCTGAAGTCAGGGAGCCTGATTCCTCCAGCTCCGTTTTTCGTTCTCAAGATTGCTTTGGCTATTCGGGGTCTTTTGTGTTTCCATACAAATTGTGAAATTTTTTGTTCTAGTTCTGTGAAAAATGCCATTGGTAATTTGATAGGTATTGCATTGAATCTGTAGATTGCTTTGGGTAGTAGAGTCATTTTCACAATGTTGATTCTTCCAATCCAAGAACATGGTACATCTCTCCATCTATTTGTATCATCTTTAATTTCTTTCATCAGTGTCTTATAATTTTCTGCATACAGGTCTTTTGTCTCCTTAGGTAGGTTTATTCCTAGATATTTTATTCTTTTTGTTGCAATGGTAAATGGGAGTGTTTCCTTGATTTCACTTTCAGATTTTTCATCATTAGTATATAGGAATGCCAGAGATTTCTGTGCATTAATTTTGTATCCTGCAACTTTACCAAATTCATTGATTAGCTCTAGTAGTTTTCTGGTAGCATCTTTAGGATTCTCTATGTATAGTATCATGTCATCTGCAAACAGTGACAGCTTTACTTCTTCTTTTCCCATTTGGATTCCTTTTATTTCCTTTTCTTCTCTGATTGCTGTGGCTAAAACTTCCAAAACTATGTTGAATAAGAGTGGTGAGAGTGGGCAACCTTGTCTTGTTCCTGATCTTAGTGGAAATGGTTTCAGTTTTTCACCATTGAGGACGATGCTGGCTGTGGGTTTGTCATATATGGCCTTTATTATGTTGAGGAAAGTTCCCTCTATGCCTACTTTCTGCAGGGTTTTTATCATAAATGGGTGTTGAATTTTGTCAAAAGCTTTCTCTGCATCTATTGAGATGATCATATGGTTTTTCTCCTTCAGTTTGTTAATATGGTGTATCACATTGATTGATTTGCGTATATTGAAGAATCCTTGCATTCCTGGAATAAACCCCACTTGATCATGGTGTATGATCCTTTTAATGTGCTGTTGGATTCTGTTTGCTAGTATTTTGTTGAGGATTTTTGCATCTATGTTCATCAGTGATATTGGCCTGTAGTTTTCTTTCTTTGTGACATCCTTGTCTGGTTTTGGTATCAAGGTGATGGTGGCCTCGTAGAATGAGTTTGGGAGTGTTCCTCCCTCTGCTATATTTTGGAAGAGTTTGAGAAGGATAGGTGTTAGCTCTTCTCTAAATGCTTGATAGAATTCGCCTGTGAAGCCATCTGGTCCTGGGCTTTTGTTTGTTGGAAGATTTTTAATCACAGTTTCAATTTCAGTGCTTGTGATTGGTCTGTTCATATTTTCTATTTCTTCTTGATTCAGTCTCGGCAGGTTGTGCATTTCTAAGAATTTGTCCATTTCTTCCAGGTTGTCCATTTTATTGGCATAGAGTTGCTTATAGTAATCTCTCATGATCTTTTGTATTTCTGCAGTGTCAGTTGTTACTTCTCCTTTTTCATTTCTAATTCTATTGATTTGAGTCTTCTCCCTTTTTTTCTTGATGAGTCTGGCTAATGGTTTATCAATTTTGTTTATCTTCTCAAAGAACCAGCTTTTAGTTTTATTGATCTTTGCTATCGTTTCCTTCATTTCTTTTTCATTTATTTCTGATCTGATCTTTATGATTTCTTTCCTTCTGCTAACTTTGGGATGTTTTTGTTCTTCTTTCTCTAATTGCTTTAGGTGCAAGGTTAGGTTGTTTATTCGAGATGTTTCCTGTTTCTTAAGGTGGGATTGTATTGCCATAAACTTCCCTCTTAGAACTGCTTTTGCTGCATCCCATAGGTTTTGGGTCGTCGTGTCTCCATTGTCATTTGTTTCTAGGTATTTTTTAATTTCCTCTTTGATTTCTTCAGTGATCACTTCGTTATTAAGTAGTGTATTGTTTAGCCTCCATGTGTTTGTATGTTTTACAGCTCTTTTCCTGTAATTGATATCTAGTCTCATAGCATTGTGGTCGGAAAAGATACTTGATACAATTTCAATTTTCTTAAATTTACCAAGGCTTGATTTGTGACCCAAGATATGATCTATCCTGGAGAATGTTCCATGAGCACTTGAGAAAAATGTGTATTCTGTTGTTTTTGGATGGAATGTCCTATAAATATCAATTAAGTCCATCTTGTTTAATGTATCATTTAAAGCTTGTGTTTCCTTATTTATTTTCATTTTGGATGACCTGTCCATTGGTGAAAGTGGGGTGTTAAAGTCCCCTACTATGATTGTGTTACTGTCGATTTCTCCTTTTATGGCTGTTAATATTTCCCTTATGTATTGAGGTGCTCCTATGTTTGGTGCATAAATATTTACAATTGTTATATCTTCTTCTTGGATTGATCCCTTGATCATTATGTAGTGTCCTTCTTTGTCTCTTCTAGTAGTCTTTATTTTAAAGTCTATTTTGTCTGATATGAGAATTGCTACTCCAGCTTTCTTTTGGTTTCCATTTGCATGGAATATCTTTTTCCATCCCCTTACTTTCAGTCTGTATGTGTCTCTAGGTCTGAAGTGGGTCTCTTGTAGACAGCATATATATGGGTCTTGTTTTTGTATCCATTCAGCCAGTCTGTGTCTTTTGGTGGGAGCATTTAGTCCATTTACATTTAAGGTAATTATTGATATATATGTTCCTGTTCCCATTTTCTTAATTGTTTTGGGTTCGTTATTGTAGGTCTTTTCCTTCTGTTGTGTTTCTTGCCTAGAGAAGTTCCTTTAGCATTTGTTGTAAAGCTGGTTTGGTGGTGCTGAACTCTCTCAGCTTTTGCTTGTCTGTAAACGTTTTAATTTCTCCATCAAATCTGAATGAGATCCTTGCTGGGTAGAGTAATCTTGGTTGCAGGTTTTTCTCCTTCATCACTTTAAGTATGTCCTGCCACTCCCTTCTGGCTTGTAGAGTTTCTGCTGAGAGATCAGCTGTTATCCTGATGGGGATTCCCTTGTGTGTTATTTGTTGTTTTTGCCTTGCTGCTTTTAATATGATTTCTTTGTGTTTAATTTTTGACAGTTTGATTAATATGTGTCTTGGTGTATTTCTCCTTGGATTTATTCTGTATGGGACTCTCTGTGCCTCCTGGACTTGATTAACTATTTCCTTTCCCATATTAGGGAAGTTTTCAACTATAATCTCTTCAAATATTTTCTCAGTCCCTTTCTTTTTCTCTTCTTCTTCTGGAACCCCTATAATTCGAATGTTGGTGCGTTTAATGTTGTCCCAGAGGTCTCTGAGACTGTCCTCTGTTCTTTTCATTCTTTTTTCTTTATTTTGCTGTGCAGCAGTTATTTCCACTATTTTATCTTCCACCTCACTTATCCGTTCTTCTGCCTCAGTTATTCTGCTATTGATCCCATGTAGAGTATTTTTTATTTCATGTATTGTGTTTTTAATCGATGCTTGATTCGTCTTTAGTTCTTCTAGGTCCTTGTTAACTGTTTCTTGCATTTTGTCTATTCTATTTCCAAGATTTTGAATCATCTTTACCATCATTATTCTGAATTCTTTTTCAGATAGACTGCCTATTACCTCTTCATTTGTTAGGTCTGGTGGGTTTTTATCTTGCTCCTTCTCCTGCTGTGTGTTTTTCTGTCTTCTCATTTTGCTTATGTTACTGTGTTTGGGGTCTCCTTTTTGCAGGCTGCAGGTTCGTAGTTCCCGTTGTTTTTGGTGTCTGTCCCCAGTGGCTAAGGTTGGTTTAGTGGGTTGTGTAGGCTTCTTGGTGGAGGGGACTACTTACTGCCTGTGTTCTGGTGGATGAGGCTGGATCTTGTCTTTCTGGTGGGCAGGTCCACGTCTGGTGGTGTGTTTTGGGGTGTTTGTGGACTTTTTATGATTTGAGGCAGCCTCTCTGCTAATGGGTGGCGTTGTGTTCCTGTCTTGCTAGTTGTTTGGCATAGGGTGTCCAGCACTGTAGCTTGCTGGTCGTTGAGTGAAGCTGGGCGCTGGTGTTGAGATGGAGATCTCTGGAAGATTTTCGCCGTTTGATATTATGTGGAGCTGGGAGGTCTCTTGTGGACCAGTGTCCTGAAGCTCGCTCTCCCACCTCAGAGGCACAGCACTGACTCCTGGCTCCTCAATTTGGGATGATTTGTTGTCTATTCATGTATTCCACAGATGCAGGGTACGTGAAGTTGATTGTGGAGCTTTAATCTGCTGCTTCTGAGGCTGCTGGGAGAGGTTTCCCTTTCTCTTCTTTGTTCTCACAGCTCCTGGGTCTCAGCTTTGGATTTGGCCCCGCCTCTGCGTGTAGGTCGCCGGAGGGCGTCTGTTCTTCGCTCAGACAGGACAGGGTTAAAGGAGCAGCCTCTTCGGGGACTCTGGCTCACTCAGGCCGGGCGGGAGGGAGGGGCACGGAGTGCGGGGCGAGCCTGCAGCGGCAGAGGTCGGCGTGACGTTGCACCAGCCCGAGGCGCGCCGTGCGTTCTCCCAGGGAAGCCGCCCCTGGATCCCGGGACCCCGGCAGTGGCAGGCTGCACAGGCTCCCGGAAGGGCGGTGTGGACAGTGACCTGCGCTCGCACACAGGCTTCTTGGCGGCGGCAGCAGCAGCCCCAGCGTCCCACGCCCGTCTCTGGGCTCCGCGCTTTCAGCCGCGACTCGCGCCCGTCTCTGGAGCTCCTTTACGCGGCGCTCTTAATCCCCTCTCCTCGCGCACCAGGAAACCAAGAGGGAAGAAAAAGTCTCCTGCCTCTTCGGCAGCTCCAGAGTTTTCCCGGACTCCCTCCCGGCTAGCTGTGGCACATTAGCCCCCTTCAGGCTGAGTTCTCGCCGCCAGCCCCAGTCCTCTCGCTGCGCTCTGACCGAAGCCCAAGCCTCAGCTCCAGCGCCGCCCTCCCCGGCGGGGGAGCAGACAAGCCTCTCGGGGTGGTGAGTGCCGCTCGGCACCGCTCCTCTGTGCGGGAATCTCTCTGCTTTGCCCTACCCAGGTATGTGGGGAGTTTCTTGCCTTTTGGGAGGTCTGGGGTCTTCTGCCAGCGTTCAGTAGGTGTTCTGTAGGAGTTGTTCCACGTGTAGCTGTATTTCTGGTGTTTCTGTGGGGAGGAAGGTGATCTCCGCGTCTTACTCTTCCGCCATCTTACCCGGAAGTCCTGAGCTTATTTTTGTGTATGGTATTAGGTAGTGATCTGATCTCATACTTTTACATGTCCCTGTCCAGTTTTCCCAGCACCACTTACTGAAGAGGCTGTCCTTTCTCCACTGTACTTTCCTGCCTCCGTTATCAAAGATAATGTGACCATACGTGCATGGGTTTATCTCTGGGCTTTCTATCCTGTTCCATTGATCTATAGTTCTGTTTTTGTGCCAGTAGTGTACCTTGTTGATTACTGTAGCTTTGTAGTGTAGTCTAAAGTCAGGGAGCCTCATTCCTCCAGCTCCATTTTTTGTTCTCAAGATTGCCTTGGCTATTCGGGGTCTTTTGTGTTTCCATACAAATTGTGAAATTATTTGTTCTAGTTTTGTGAAAAATACCAGTGGTAGTTTGATAAGGATTGCAGTGAATCTGTAGATTGCTTTGGGGTGTAGAGTCATTTTGACAACATTGATTCTTCCAACCCAAGAACATGGCATATCTCTCTATCTATTTGTATCATCTTTAAATTCTTTCATCTGTGTCTTATAATTTTCTGCATACATTTCTTTTGTCTCCTTAGGTAGGTTTATTCCTAGATGTTTTATTCTTTTTGTTGCAGTGGTAAATGGGAGTGTTTTCTTGATTTCACTTTCATATTTTTCATCATTATTGTATAGGAATGCGAGAGATTTCTGTGCATTAATTTTGTATCCTGGTACTTTACCAAATTCATTGACTAGCTCTAGTAGTTTTCTTGTAGCATGTTTAGGATTTTCTTTGTATAGAATCATGTTATCTGAAAACAGTGACAGATTTACTTCTTTTCCGATGTGGATTCTTTTTGTTTCCTTTTCTTCTGTGATTTCTGTGGCTAAAACTTCAAAAACTATGTTGAATAAGAGTGGTGAGAGTGAGCAACCTTGTCTTTTCCTGATCTTACTGGAAATGCTTTCAGTTTCTCACCATTGAGGATGCTGTTGCCTGTGGGTTTTTCATATATTGTCTTTATTATGCTGAGGAAAGTTCCATCTATGTCTACTTTCTGGAGGGTTTTTATCATAAATGGGTGTTGAATTTTGTCGAAAGCTTGCTCTGCATCTATTGAGATGACCATATGGTTTTTCTTTTTCAATTTGTGAATATGGTGTATCACATTGATTGATTTGTATATATTGAAGGATCCTTGCATTCCTCAAATAAATCCCACTTTGTGATGGTGTATGATCCTTTTAATGTGCTGTTGGATTCTGTTTGCTAGTATTTTGTTGAGGACTTTTGCATCTATGTTCATCAGTGATACTGGCCTGTAGTTTTCTTTCCTTGTGACATCCTTTTCTGGTTTTGGTATCAGGGTGATGGTGGCCTCATAGAATGATTTTGGGAGTGTTCCTCCCTCTGCTATATTTTGGAAGAGTTTGAGAAGTATAGTTGTTAGCTCTTCTCTAAATGTTTGATTGAATTCTCCTGTGAAGCCATCTGGCCCTGGGTTTTTTTTTTTTTGTTGTTGGAAGATTTATCTTTATTTTTTTTACATCTTTATTGGAGTATAATTGCTTTACAGTGGTGTGTTAGTTTCTGCATTATAACAAAGTAAATCAGTTAAACATATATATATGTTCCCATATCTCTTACCTCTTGAATCTCCTTCCTTCCCACCCTCCCTATCGCACCCATCGAGGTGGTCAAAAAGCACCGAGCTAATCTCCCTGTGCTATGCGGTACTTCCTACTAGCTATCTATTTTAACTTTGGTAGTGTATATATGTCCATGCCACTCTATCGCTTTGTCACAGCTTACCCTTCTCCCTCTCTATATCCTCAAGTCCATTCTCTAGTAGGTGTGGGTCTGTATTCCTGTCTTACCCCTAAGTTCTTCATGACAATACTTTTTCTTAAATTCCATATATATGTGTTAGCATACCATATTTGTCTTTCTCTCTCTGACTTACTTCACTCTGTATGACAGACTCTAGGTCCATCCACATTATTACAAATAGCTGAATTTCATTTCTTTTTATGGCTGAGTAATATTCCATTGTATATATGTGCCACAACTTCTTTATCCATTCATCCGATGATGTGTCCATCAGGTTGTTTCCATCTCCGGGCTATTGTAAATAGAGCTGCAAGAACATTTTGGTACATGACTTTTTTTTTTTTTTTACTACTTTATTGGAGTATAATTGCTTCACAATGGTGTATTAGTTTCTGCTTTATAACAAAGTGAATCAGTTATACATATACATCTGCTCCCATATCCCTTCCCTCTTGCATCTCCCTCCCTCCCACCCTCCCTATCCCACCCCTCCAGGCGGTCACAAAGCACCGAGCTGATCTCCCTGTGCTCTGTGGCTGCTTCCCACTAGCTATCCACCTTACGTTCTGTAGTGTATATATGTCCATGCCTCTGTCTCGCTTTGTCACAGCTTACTCTTCCCCCTCCCCATATCCTCAAGTCCATTCTCAAGTAGGTCTGTGTCTTTATTCCTGTTTAACCCCTAGGTTCTTCATGACTTTTTTCCTTCTTAAATTCAATATATATATGTGTTAGCATATGGTATTTGTCTTTCTCTTTCTGACTTACTTCACTCTGTATGACAGACTCTAGGTCTATGCACCTCATTACAAATAGCTCAATTTCATTTCTTTTTATGGCTGAGTAATATTCCATTTTATGTATGTGCCACATCTTCTTTATCCATTCATTGGATGATGGAACGTTTGGTTGTTTCCATCTCTGGGCTCTTGTAAATAGAGCTGCAATGACCCTTTTGGTGAATGACTCTTGTTGAATTATGGTTTTCTCAGGTTATATGCCCAGTAGTGGGATTGCTGGGTCCTATACTAGTTCTATTTGCAGTTTTTTTTTTTTTTTTTTTTTTGCGGTATACGGGCCTCTCACTGTTGTGGCCTCTCCCGTTGCGAAGCACAGGCTCCAGACGCACAGGCTCAGCAGCCATGGCTCACGGGCCCAGTTGCTCCACGGCATGTGGGATTTCCCCGGACTGGGAAATGAACCCGTGTCGCCTGCATCGGCAGGCGGACTCTCAACCACTGCGCCACCAGGGAAGCCCTCTATTTGCAGTTTTTTAAGGAACCTCCATACTGTCGTCCATAGTGGCTGTACCAATTCACATTCCCACCAGTAGTGCAAGAGTGTTCCCTTTACTCCACACCCTCTCCAGCATTTACTGTTTCTAGATTTTTTGATGATGCTCATTCTGACCGGTGTGAGATGATATCTCATTGTAGTTTTGATTTGCATTTCTCTAATGATTAATGATGTTGAGCATTCTTTCATGTGTTTGTTGGCAGTCTGTATATCTTCTTTGGAGAAATGTCTATTTAAGCCTTCTGTCCGTTTTTGGATTGAGTTTTTTTTTTTGCTATTGAGTTGCACGTGCTGCTTATAAATTTTGGAGATTAATCCTTTGTCAGTTGCTTCATTTGCAAATATTTTCTCCCATTCTGAGGGTTGTCTTTTGGTCTTGTTCATGGTTTCCTTTGCTGTGCAAAAGCTTTGAAGATTCATTAGGTCCCATTTGTTTATTTTTGTTTTTATTTCCATTTCTCTAGGAAGTGTGTCAAAAAGGATCTTGCTGTGATTTATGTCATAGAGTGTTCTGCCTATGTTTTCCTCTAAGTGTTTGATAGTTTCTGGCCTTACATTTAGGTCTTTAATCCATTTTGAGCTTATTTTTGTGAATGGTGTTAGGGAGTGATCTAATCTCATACTTTTACATGTACCTGTCCAGTTTTCCCAGCACCACTTATTGAAGAGGGTGTCTTTTCTCCACTGTAAAATCCTGCCTCCTTTATCAAAGATAAGGTGACCATATGTGCGTGGGTTTATCTCTGGGCTTTCTATCCTGTTCCATTGATCTATATTTCTAATTTTTGCCAGTACCATACTGTCTTGATTACTGTAGCTTTGTAGTATAGTCTGAAGTCAGGGAGGCTGATTTCTGCCACTCCATTTTTCATTCTCAAGGTTGCTTTGGCTATTCGGGATCTTTTGTGTTTCCATACAAATTGTGAAATTTTTTGTTCTAGTTCTGTGAAAAATGGCAGTGGTAGTTTTTTTTTTTTTTTTTTTTTTTTTTTTTTTTTTTTTTTGCTGTACGCGGGCCTCTCACTGCTGTGGCCTCTCCCGTTGCGGAGCACAGGCTCCGGACACACAGGCTCCGCGGCCATGGCTCGCGGGCCCAGCCGCTCCGCGGCATGTGGGATCTTCCGGGATCGGGGCACGAACCCGTGTCCCCTGCATCGGCAGGCGGACTCTCAACCACTGCGCCACCAGGGAAGCCCGGCAGTGGTAGTTTGATAGTGATTGCATTGAATCTGTAGATTGCTTTGGGTAGTAGAGTCATTGTCACAATGTGGATCCTTCCAATCTGTGAACATGGTATATCTGTCCACCTTTTTGTATCATCTTTAATTTCTTTCATCACTGTCTTAAAATTTTCTTCATACAAGTCTTTTGTCTCCTTAGGTAGGTTTATTCCTAGATATTTTATTCTTTTTGTTGCAGTGGTAAATGGGAGTGTTTTCTTGATTTCATTTTCAGATTTTTCATCATTAGTGTATAGGAATGCCAGAGATTTCTGTGCAATAATTTTGTATGCTGCTTCTTTACCAAATTCATTGATTAGCTCTAGTAGCTTTCTGGTAGCATCTTTAGGATGCTCTATGTATAGTATCATGTCATCTGCAAACACTGACACCTTTATTTCTTCTTTTCCAATTTGGATTCCTCTTATTTCCTTTCCTTCTCTGATGGCTCTGGCTATACCTTCCAAAACTGTGTAGAGTAAGAGTGGTGAGAGTGGGCAAGCTTTTATTGTTCCTGATCTTAGTGGAAATGCTTTCAGTTTTTCACCATGGAGTAGGAAGTTGGCTGTGGGTGTGTCATATATTGTCTTTAGTGTGTTGCGGAAAGTTCTCTCTTCGTTTACTTTATGGAGGGTTTTTATCCTAAAAGTGTGTTGAGTTTTGTCGAAAATTTTCTCTGCATGTATTGAGATGATCATATGGTTTTTCTCCTTCAGTTTGTTAATATGGTGTATCAAGTTGATTGATTTGCGTATATTGAAGAATCCTTGCATTCCTGGAATAAATCCCACTTGATCATGGTGCATCATTCGTTTAATGTGCTGTCGGATTCTGTCTGCTAGCATTTTGTTGAGGATATTTGCATCTATGCTCATCAGTGATATTGGCCTGTATTTTTCATTCTGTGTGACATCCTTGCCTGGTTTTGGTATCAGGGAGTTGGTGGCTTCTTAGAATGAGTTTGGGCGTGTTTCTCCCTCTGCTATATTTTGGAAGAGTTTGAGAAGGATAGTTGTTACCTCTTCTCTAAATGTTTGATAGAATTTGCTTGTGAAGCCATCTGGTCCAGGGCTTTTGTTTTTTGGAAGATATTTAATCACAGTTTCAATTTCAGTGCTTGTGATTGGTCTGTTCATATTTTCTATTTCTTCCTGATTCAGTCTTTGTAGGTTGTGCATTTCTAGGAATTTGTCCATTTCTTACAGGTTGTCCATTTTATTGGCATAGTGTTGCTTGTAGTAATCTCTCATGATCTTTTGTATTTCTGCAGTGTCAGTTTTTATTTCTCCTTTTTCATTTCTAATTCTATTGATTTGCCTCTTGTCCCTTTTTTCTTGATGAGTCTAGCTAATGGTTTATCAATTTTGTTTATCTTCTCAGAGAACCAGCTTTTAGTTTTATTGATCTTTGCTTTCATTTCTTTTTCATTTATTTCTGATCTGATTTTTATGATTTCTTCCCTTCTGCTAACTTGGTGTATTTTTTGTTCTTCTTCCTCTAATTGCTTTTGGTGCAATGTTATGTTGTTTATTTAAGATGTTTCCTGCTTCTTAAGGTAGGTTTGTTTTGCTATAAACTTCCCTCTTAGAACTGCTTTTGCTGCATCCCATAGGTTTTGGGTCGTCGTGTCTCCATTGTCATTTGTTTCTAGCTATTTTTTGATTTCATCTTTGATTTCTTCAGTGATCACTTCGTTATTAAATAGTGTATTGTTTAGCCTCAATGTGTTTGTATTTTTTACAGATCTTTTCCTGTAATTGATATCTAGTCTCAGAATGTTGTGGTCGGAAAAGATACTGGCTACAATTTCAATTTTGTTAAATTTACCAAGGCTTTATTTGTGACACAAGATATGGTCTCTCATGGAGAATGTTCCATGAGCACTTGAGTAAAATGTGTATTCTGTTGTTTTTGGATGGAATGTTCTATAAATATCAATTAAGTCCATCTTGTTTAATGTATGCTTGTGTTTCCTTATTTATTTTCATTTTGGATGATATGTCTATTGGTGAAAGTGGGGTGTTAAAGTCCCCTACTTTGAAAGTGTTACTGTCGATTTCCCATTTTATGGCTGTTAGTATTTACCTTACATTTTGAGGTGCTCCTATGTTGGGTGCATAAATATTTACAATTGTTATATCTTCTTCTTGGATTGATCCCTTCATCATTATGTCGTGTCCTTCTTTGTCTCTTCTAATAGTCTTCATATTAAAGTCTATTTTGTCTGATATGAGAATTGCTACTCCATCTTTCTTTTGGTTTCAATTTGCATGGAATATCTTTTTCCATCCCCTCACTTTCAGTCTGTATGTGTCTTCAGTCTGAAATGGGTCTCTTGTACGCAGCATATATTTGGGTCTTGTGTTTTTATCCATTCAGCCAGTCTGTGTCTTTTGGTGGGAGCATTTATTCCATTTACATGTAAGGTAATGATCAATAGGTATGTTCCAATTCCCATTTTCTTAATTGTTTTGGGTTTGTTATTATACATCTTTTCCTACTCTTGTGTTTCTTGCCTCTATCATTTGTTGTAAAGCTGATTTGTTGGTGCTGAACTCTCTCAGCTTTTGCTTGTCTGTAAAGATTTTAATTTCTCCATCAAATCTGAATGAGATCCATGCTGGGTAGAGTTATCTTTGTTTTAGGTTTTTCTCCTTCATCATCACTTAAATATGTCCTGCCAGTCGCTTCTGGCTTGCACTGTTTCTGCTGAAAGATCAGCTGTTAACATTATGGGGATTACCTTGTTTGTTATTTGTTGTTTTTTCCTTGCTGCTTTTAATATGTTTTCTCTGTATTTATTTTTTCACAGTTTGATTAATATGTGTCTTGGCGTGTTTCTCATTGGATTTATCCTGTATGGGACTCTCTGTGCTTCCTGGACTTGATTTACTGTTTCCTTCCCCATATTAGGGAAGTTTTCAACTATAATCTCTTCAAATACTTTCTCAGTCCCTCTATTTTTCTCTTCTTCTTCTGGAACCCCTATAATTCGAATGTTGGTGCATTTCATGTTGTGCCAGAGGTCTCTGAGACTTTCCTCAGTTCTTTTCATTGTTTTTTCTGTACTCTGCTCTGCAGTAGTTATTTCCACTATTTTTTCTTCCAGGTCACTTATACATTTTTCTACCTCAGTTATTCTGCTATTGATCCCTTATAGAGTATTTTCAATTTCATTTATTGTGTTGTTTATCATTGCTTGTTTCCTCTTTAGTTCTTCTAGGTCCTTGTTAAATGATTCTTGCATTTTCTCTATTGTATTTTCAAGATTTTGGATCATCTTTACTATCATTATTCTGAATTCTTTTTCAGGTAGACTGCCTATTTCCTCTTCATTTGTTCAGTCTGGTGGGTTTTTATCTTGCTCTTTCATCTGCTGTGTGTTTTTCTGTGTTCTCATTTTTCTTATCTTACTGTGTTTGGGTTCTCCTTTTTGCAGGCTGCAGATTCGTAGCTCTCATTGTTTTTGGTGTCTGTCCCCAGTGGATAAAGTTGTTTCAGTGGGTTGTGTAGGCTTCCTGGTGGATGGGACTAGAGCCTGTGTTCTGGTGGATGAGGCTGGATCTTGTCTGTCTGGTGGGCAGGTCCATGTCTGGTGGTGTGTTTTGGGGTGCCGGTGGACTTATTATGATTTTAAGCAGCCTGTCTGCTAATGGGTGGGGTTGTGTTCCTGTTCTGCTAGTTGTTTGGCATACGGTGTCCAGCACTGTATCTTACAGGTTGTTGAGTGAAGTTGGTTGTTGGTGTTGAGATGGAGATCCCTGGGAGATTTTTGCCATTTGATATTATGTGGAGCTGGGAGGTCTCTTGTGGACCAGTGTCCTGAATTTGGCTCTCCCACCTCAGAGGCACAGCACTGAATGCTGGCTGCAGCACCAAGAGCCTTTCCTCCACACGGCTCAGAATAAAAGGGAGAAAAAGTAGAAAGAAAGAAAGAGGATTAAAGAAAATAAGGTAGTTAAAGTAAAAGTATTAAAATAAAAAATAATTAACAAGATAAAAAAAACAACAACAACTAGGAAAACAATCCGGACGGATAGAACCCTAGGACAAATGGTGAAAGCAAAGCTATACAGACAAAATCTCACACAGAACCATGCACATACAGAGTCACAAAAATTGGAAATGGGGAAAAAATAATAAACCTTGCTCTCAAAGTATACCTCCTTAATTTGGGATGATTCATTGTCTGTTCAGGTATTCCACAGATGCAGGGTACATCAAGTTGATTGTGGAGATTTAATCCACTGCTCCTGAGGCTGCTGGGCGAGATTTCCCTTTCTCTTCTTTGTTCGCACAGCTACCAGGTTTCAGCTTTAGATTTGGCCCGACCTCTGAGGGTAGGTCGCCAGAGGGCGTCTGTTTTTCGGTCAGACAGGATGGGGTTAAGGGAGCCGCTGATTCGGGGGCTCTGGCTCACTCAGGCCATGGGGAGGGAGGGGTACGGAGTGCAGGGCGAGCCTGCAGCAGCAGAGGCCGGTGTTACGTTGCACCAGCCTGAGGCGCGCCATGTGTTCTCCCGGGGAAGTTCTCCCTGGATCCCGGGACCCTGGCAATGGCGAGCTGCACAGGCTGCCCGGAAGGGAGGTGTGGAGAGTTACCTGTGCTCGCACACAGGCTTCTTGGTGGAGGCAGCAGGAGCCTTAGCGTCTCATTCCTGTCTCTGTGGTCCATGCTGTTAGCCGCAGCTCACTCCCTCCTCTGGAGCTCCTTTAATCAATGCTCTTAATTCCCTATGCTCATTCACCAGGAAACAAAGAGGGAAGAAAAAGTCTCTTGCCTCTTAGGCAGGTCCAGACTTTTTCCCTGGACTCCCTCCCAGCTAGCTGTGGTGCACTAACCCCTTCAGGCTCTGTTCAGGCCGCCAGTCCTCTCCCTGCGCTCCGATCGAAGACTGAGCCGCAACTCCCAGCTCCCGCCCGCCCCAGCGGGTGAGCAGAGAAGCCTCTGGGGCTGGTGAGTGCTGGTTGGCACCGATCCTCTGTGCGGAAATCTCTCCGCTTTGCCCTCTGCACCCCTGTTGCTGCGCTCTCCTCTGCGGCTCCGAAGCGCCCCCCACCCCCGCCACCTGCAGTCTCCACCCGGGAAGGGGCTTCCTAATGTGTGGTAAGCTTTCCTCCTTCATGGCTCCCTCCCACTGGTGCAGGTCCCATCCCTATTCTTTTGTCCCTGTTCATTCTTTTTTCTTTTGTCCTACCCAGGTACGTGGGGAGTTTCTTGCCTTTTGGGAGGTCTGAGATCTTCTGCCAGTGTTCAGTAGGTGTTCTGTAAGAGTTATTCCACGTGTAGATATATTTCTGATGTTATCTGTGGGGAGGAAGTTGATCTCCGTGTCTTACTCTTCCACCATCTTCCCCCTCTCCTGTCATATAGTATTCTGCCTATGTTTTCCCCTAAGGGTTTTATAGTAGCTGGCCTTACATTTAGGTCTTTAATCCATTTTGGTTTTATTTTTATGTATGGTGTTATGGAGTGTTCTAATTTAATTCTTTTACATGTAGCTCTCCAGTTTACCCAACACCACTTATTGAAGAGGCTGTCTTTTCTCATTTGAATATTTTTGCCTCCTTTATCAAAAATAAGGTGACCATATGTGCGTGGGTTTACCTCTGGGCTTTCTATCCTGTTCCATTGATCTATATTTCTGTTTTTGTGCCAGTACCATACTGTCTTGATTATGTAGCTTTGTAGTATTGTCTGATGTCCAGGAGCCAGATTCCTCCAGCTATGTTTTCTCTCTCAGGTTTGCTTTGGGTATTCAGGGTCTTTTTTGTTTCCATACTCTCTGACATTTTAGATTATCTCCTTCTAAGCTCTCCCATCTCTCATGGGGAAAACTGACCTCACCCTACTCCTGACAGTATCCCTACTTCTCTGGAACCACCTACTTCTCCAGAGTCACCTACTTTTCCTGGTCCCTCTGCCCAATCCCAAACTCCAACCCATGTCCCTCCATACCTTCCATTACCCCAAGAAAGAGAGACTAGGCTCTCTGGGGTAACTCATAGTGGAGCTTCTTATCATCCAGGATCAGGGAAATTACGCCCTCTTAGGGAAGTGGCAAATGGTGAAGGTAAGATCAGTGTAAATGTGCCCTTCTCTTTAACCAACTTAGCCCAATGCAAACAGAGACTGGGCCAATTTTCTGAGGATCCTAGTTAGTTTGTTGAAGGGTTTCAGGCCCTAACTGTGATGTATGATTTAACTTGGAAGGATGTCCAAGTAGTTGTATCTATTTGCTGTACTCCTGAGGAAAAATAGAGATTTTGAACAGCAGCCCACGGGCATGCTGACTAGTTTGTCAGGGACCAACCTGAACATTATGCTATGGGTAGAGACACAGTCCCAAATCATGAACCCCCTTGGATTTTTAATTCCTGGGAGGCAAGCGAAGCCAGGAGGCATATGATCCATTTTGTATTAGAAAGGATCAGAAAGTGTATCCAAAAGTCAGTTAACTATGAAAAGGTTAAAGGAGTGACCCAAGGCGAAAAGGAAAATCTAGCCCTCTTTTATGGGCAGCTTGTGGAGGCTTTCAGAAAGTACACTAACATTGATCATTCCACTTCTGAAGGTCAGTCCCTGATGGGACAACACTTTATCAGCCAGTCTGCCTCTGCTATTAGGCAAAAACTCCAAAAGTTACAATTAGGCCCACAAACCTCCATGCCCAAACTCTTAGGTGTGGCTTTTGGGGTATTTAATAATCAAGATAAAGCTGAGGAAGAAGAGAGGACCGAACATGAGAAAAGACAGGCCAGGTCTCATACAAAATTGATAGCCGTTGCTGTCAGCCATGCGCTGTGACCTGAGGACAACCCAAGGGGGCCGAGAAAGTTCAACTATCCTTCTGGAGGTAAGACTAACAAGGGGGAATGCTTCAAATGCAAGTCAACTTGCTACTAAGACCGATTGCCAGAAAGAGCACCCTGGGCCATGCCCAGCCTGCAAACAAAGAGGTCATTGGAAGAGGGACTGCCCTCAGTCCTGAAGGGGAAGGGGGTCCCTTGCTCCCGAGATGGCCATGCTGAAAGACTGAGGTTGCCCAAGGAGTCCAGCAGCTTGCCGCAACCTGATGTCTATCTCCATTGGGGAGCCTTGGGTGGTCCTTGATATGGCAGGTGAGAAGACTGATTTTTTAATTGATATGGGAGTCAATTACTGTGCCCTAATTTCTCACACTGGACCTGTTTCCTCCCAAAGCTGTACTGTGACTGGTGTCGACAGAACGCCTCACATCCATTACTTTACTGGGCTCTCACTTGCCAATTTTGAGCAGTGGTTGATTTTGCATGCCTTTTTAGTTGTTCCTGAATGTTCTAGCCCACTACTGGGGAGAGATCTTCTGAGCTCCCTCAGGACCATACTACAATTAGGAGGTCCCAAACAGCCCCTTATGTTGACTCTGACTAAGACAGACCAGATGGAAGAACACGGTTCTATTCCCAGCCATATTCTACAAGCAGTGAACCCATCAGTATGGGACAAAGGAATCCTCCGAAGGGTCATAAACGCCCAACCTTTAAGAATTAGCCTTAGGCCAGAAGCCACCTACCCTAACAAGAGACAATACCCTATAAAGTTGGAAGCAAAGAATGGTTTACAACCCCTCATAGATAACTTCTTAAAACATGGCCTCTTGGTATCCTGCCAGTCTCCATGCAATACCCTATTTTGCCAGTTGTTTAGCCAAATGGGGAATACACAATGGTACTAGACCCGAGAGCAGTAAAAATTTCAATGATCTCTACACATACCCTCATGGCCAATCCTTATAACATATTAGCCCAAATCCCTGAGGACGCTAAATGGTTTACTGTGTTTGACCTCAAGCATGCCTTTTTTTCTTCTTTTTTTATCATCCCAGTTCATCTCTCATCAAAATATCTGTCTCCCTTCGAGTGGACTAACCCTAACTCAGGGCAAATGCAACAATATATCTGGACAGTATTGTCTCAGGGGTTTTGGGACAACCCACACTTGTTTGCCCAGGCCCTAGGAAAAGAACTAAGGGAAATACACCTAAAAGAAGGGGCTATTCTACAGTATATAGATGATATATTTATATGTAGTCCCTCCATGGAAGCCTCAGATGAAAATACTATTGAAATCCTTAATTTCCTTGGGGCCCAGGGTTACAGAGTCTCTCAGACACAGGCAGAAAGATCAAAGCAATGAGTTAAATACCTGGGATATATTATAAACCCTGGAAGTAGATAGTTATGTCCAGATAGAAAAAAAGCTACATTAGACCTAAGTACTCCAAAGAGAAAGAAATATCTCTGTACCTTTTTTGGGCATAGCAGGATTCTGTAGAATTTGGATTCCAGGATTCAGGCTAATGGCTAAGTCCCTATATGGAGCTACTAAAGGCCCAGATACAGAACCATTACTTTGGAATGGGGAATAGGAAAGGGCTTTTAAGGATATCAAGCAGGCCCTCACCAGAATCCCTGCTCTGGGTCTCCCCAGTTTGAAAAAGCAATTCATCTTGTACATGGCTGAAAAGCAGGGGAAAGCTCTGGGGGTCCTTATACAGAAGCTAGGGGAAGTTCACTAGCTTATAGGCTATTTTTCTAAGCAACTAGATTCCGTGGTCAAAGGTTGACCTGGCTGCCTCTGGGCAGTAGCTGCCACCACTTTATTAGTGGAGGAAGCTAACAAGCTTACCTTTGGAGAGCCACTGGAAGTGCAGACCCCTCATCAAGTGCAAGGGATTCTAGAGATAAAAGGCCACAACTGGCTAACTGGAGGCTGGCTTATTAAGTACCAGGCTTTGCTCCTCGACTCCCTCCCCAGAGCTAACCCTCAAAACGTGCCACACTCTTAACCGCACTACATTTATGCCTGCTGAAAGCCCAGATCTAACACATTCTTGCCTCAAAACTCTTGACCAGGTCTATGCCTGTAGGTCTGATCTAACAGACCAGGCCATAGAAAACCCTGAGGACTAATGGTTTACTGATGGCAGTAGTTCCATTAAAGATGGAGTCAAGAGGGCAGAGTATGCCATTGTGAGTGCTCATAGCATCATAGAAGCAAAACTTTTGCCACCTAACAACTCAGCCCAAAAGGTTGAACTGATAGCTCTAACTCAAGCCTGAACCCTAGGGGAAGGAAAGATTGTAAATGTATACATAGACTCAAAATATGCCCTCCTTATTTTACATGTCCATACCATTATCTGGAAAGAGAGAGGACTTCTAAATGCAAGAAATTCCCCTATAAAATATGGGGCTGAGATTTTACATCTCATAGAAGCGGTTCAAAAACCGAAACAGGTAGTAGTCATTCACTGCTGTAGGCATCAAAAGGGAATTTCTCAAATTTCCCAAGGAAACAACAGGGCAGATAGGGAAGTGAAGAAAGCAGCTTTGATGCCCATAACAGGAATGGCATTAATCCCATCCCTTACCCCTTCTAGCATTATACCTAGATACTCAACTTCCAAAGAGAACTTGGCATGAGACAGAGGAGGAACTAAGGTAAGAGATGGCTGGTGGCACACAGATCAGAAATTGCTCATACCTCTCTCTGACCAATGGAAAATTATTAAATGGGTACATGATTCTCTCCATCTGGGGAGAGACGCAATGTCTACAATTGTTTTCCCTCTTTTTACAGGGAAAGTGATCCCAGAGACATTCAGAAGAGTTACTTGAGCCTACACCCTTTGCACCACCCATAATCAAGGAGGCAACCTCAAGCCTCCCCCTCTTGTTAGCCCAGTCCAGCTATGTGGGGCTTACCAAGGAGAGGACTGGGAAATAGATTTCACTCAGATGCCCTCTTTTCAGGGCTTCAAATACTTACTAGTGTTTATAGATACTTTTACTGGATGGGAGGATGTCTTCCCCACTAGAACAGAGAAGGCCAATGAAGTGGTTACGGTGCTCCTAAAGGAAATTATTTCTAGGTTCGTGCTGCCCCTTCACCGTCAGAGTGACAATGGACCTTCGTTTGTAGCAAGGTCACTCAACAGCTTTCACAGGCTTTAGGAATTAAATACCACCTCAATTCATCCTGGAGACCTCAGTCCTCAGGAAAAGTAGAACAGGCTAATCATATTCTAAAAAAACCTTGGGCAAACTCTGTCAAGAAATGTCATAGTTGTGGTATTGCCTGTAGCCAACAGCCCTCATAAGGGTCAGGGCAGGCCCAAAACAACCACTACGTTGAGCCCTTTTAAAATGACATATGGAAGGTCATTCCTTACTCTGGACATGCTAACTGACCCAGAAATCCAGGCTCATCTTAAATCATTATAAACATAGGCCAGGTACAGAAGGCTATACAAGAATATGGCAGCCCTCCACGGCCAGGTTCCCGTGATTCAGGGACAACTTCCCCAGGAGAAGACATAGCACGCCTCAAGCTATTACAATGTTATGCCGGCCTCTGCCACCACAGGCTTGCCCCGTATTCCGTTCCCCTTCCCCCCCCCGGCCTGACTGAGCCAGAGCCCCCAGTCAGCTGCTACTTTAACCCCATCCTGTCCGGGTGGGGAACAGATGCCCTCAGGCGACCTACATGCAGAGGGGGACAAAATCCAAAGCTGAATCCCAGGAGCTGTGCAAACAAAGAAGAGAAAAGGAAATTTCTCCCAGTAGCCTCAGGAGCAGAAGATTAAACCTCCACAATCAACTTGATGTACCCTGCATCTGCGGAATACTTGAATAGACAATGAATCATCCCAAAACTGAGTCTGTGGACTTTGGGAGCAACTGTAGACTTGGGGTTTATTTTCTGGATCTAATTTTTTCTGGTTTTATGTTTATCTTAGTTTAGTATTTAGAGCTTATTGTCATTGGTAGATTTGTTTATTGATTTGGTTGCTCTCTTCCTTATTTTTCTTTTTACAAATATATATATACATATTTTTCCCCTTTTTCCCCTTTTGTGAGTGTGGATGTGAATGCTTCTTTGTGTGATTTTGTCTGTACAGCTTTGCTTTAACCATTTGTACTAGGGTTCTGTGGTTCTGTCTATCTTTTTTTTTTTTTTTTTAGTATAGTTTTTAGTACCTCTTTAACATTGGTGGATTAGTTTTTGGGCTTGGTGGCTCTCTTCTTTCTTTCTATCTTTTTATTTTATTACTTTTAAAATTCTTAATATTTATTTTAATAAATTTTTAATTTTCTTTTCTTTCTTTCTTTCCTTCTTTCCTTCTTTCTTTCCTCCCTTTTCCGTGAGCTGTGTGGCCGATGGGGCATTGGTGCTCCAGCGAGGTGTCAGGATTGAGCCTCTGAGGTGGGAGAGTTGAGTTGAGGACATTGGGCCACAAGAGACCTCTTGGCTCCACGTAATATCAAACAACAAGAGCTCTCCCAGAGATCTCCATCTCAATGCTAACACCCAGCTCCACTCAATGACCAGCAAGCTACAGTGATGGACACTCTATGCCAAACAACTAGCAAGACAGGAACACAGACACACCCATTAGAAGAGAGGCTGCCTAAATTCATAATAAGTTCAGAGAACCCCAATGTACACCACTGGGCATGGTCCTGCCCACCAGAAAGACAAGATCCAGCCTCATCAACCGGAACACAGACACCAGTGCCCTCCACCAGGAAGCCTACACAACCCACTGAACCAACGTTACCCACTGGGAGCAGACATGAAAAACAACAAGAATTATGAACCTGCAGCCTGCAAAGAGGAGATCCCAAACACAGTAAGTTAAGCAAAATGAGAAGACAGAGAAGTACACAGCAGATGAAGGAGCAATGTAAAAACCCATCAGACCAAACAAATGTAGAGCAAATAGGCAGTCTACCTAAAAAAGAATTTAGAGTCATAATAGTAAAGATGATCCAAATTCTTGAAAATGGAATGGAGAAAATACAAGAAATGTTTAACAAGGACCTAGAAGAATTAAAGAGCAAAACAAACTGATTAAAAACACAATAAATGAAATTAAAAATTCTCTAGAAGGAATCAATTGCAGAAAAAATGAGGCAGAGGACTGAAAAGTGACCTGGAAGGTAAAATTGTAGACATAACTACCACAGAACAGAATAAAAATAAAATAAAATAAAATAAAAAAGGAACGAAAAGAATTGAGGACAAGCCAAGAGTCCTCTGGGACAACATTAAAGGCATTAACATTTGAATTATATGGGTCCCAGAAGAAGAAGAAGAAAAAAGAGAGACTGAGAAAATATTTGAAAAGATTATATTTGAAAACTTCCCAAACATGGGAAAGAAAATAGTCAATCAATTTCAGGAAGTCAATCAAGTAAAGGAATTACAGAGAATCCCATAGAGGAAAAATCCAAGGAGAAACACGTTAAGACATATGTTAATCAAACTATCAAAAATTAAATACAAAGAAAAAATATTAAAAGCAGCAAGGAAAGCAACAGATAACATTCAAGGGAATCCCCGTAAGGTTAAAAGCTAATCTTCTTCTTTTTTAAACATCTTTATTGGAATATAATTGCTTTACAATGGTGTGTTAGTTTCTGCTATATAACAAAGTGAATCAGTTATACATATACATATATCCCAATATCTCTTCCCTCTTGCATCTCCCTTCCTCCCACACTCTCTATCCCACCTCTCAAGGTGGTCACAAAACACCGAGTTGATCTCCCTGTGCTATGCGGCTGCTTCCCACTAGCTAACTATTTTTCATGTGGTAGTGTATATATGATCATGACACTCTCTCACTTTGTCCCAGCTTACACTTCCCCCTCCCCGTATCCTCAAGTCCATTCTCTAGTAGGTGTGTGTCCATATTCCTGTCTTGCCCCTAGGTTCTTCATGACCATTTTTTTTTGGTTTTTTTAGATTACAAATATATACATGTTAGCATACTGTATTTGTTTTTCTCTTTCAGACTTACTTCACTCTAACAGCTGATCTTTCAGCAGAAACTCTGAAAGCCAGAAGGGAGTAGCAGGACATATTTAAAGTGATGGAAGGGAAAAACTTACAACCAATATTACTCTACCCAACAAGGATCTCATCAGATTTGAGAAATAAATTAAAAGCTTTACAGACAAGCAAAACTTAAGAGAATTCAGCACCTCCAAAGCAGCTGTACAACAAATGCTAAAGGAACTTCTCTAGGCAGGACACACAAGAGAATGAAAAAACCTACAATAAAAAAACACAGAACAATTAAGAAAATGGTAATAGGAACATACATATCAATAATTACCTTCTTGATATAATAATATATATTAAATATTATTTATTATTAAATATTATAATTTAATTAATAATATATTATATATGATATAATAATAATCCTCAAATAGCCAAAGCAATCTTGAGAAAGAAAAATGGAGCTGGAGGAATCAGGCATGCTGACTTCAGACTATACTGCAAAGCTACAGAAATCAAGACACTAGGGTACTAGCACAGAAACAGAAATATAGATCAAAGGAACAGGATAGAAAGCCCAGAGATAAACCCACACACTTACGGTCACCTTATCTTTCATAAAGGAGGCAAGAATATACAGTGGAGAAAAGACAGCCTCTTCAATAATTGGTGCTCGGAAAACAGGACAGCTACATGTAAAAGAATGAAATTAGAACACTCCCTAACACCCTACACAAAAATAAACTCAAAATGGATTAAAGACCTAAATGTAAGGCCAGACACCATCAAACTCTTAGAGGAAAACATAGACAGAACACTCTATGACATAAATCACAGCAAGATCCTTTTTGACCCACTTCCTAGAGCAATGGAAATAAAAACAAAAATAAACAAATGGGACCAAATGAAATTTAAAAGATTTTGCACAGCAAAGGAAACCATAACAAGATGAAAAGACAACCCTGAGAATGGCAGAAAATATTTGCAAATGAAGCAACTGACAAAGGATTAATCTCCAAAATTTACAAGCAGCTCATGAAGCTCAATATTAAAGAAGCAAAAAACCCAATCCAAAAATGGGCGTAAGACCTAAATAGACATTTCTCTAAAGAAGATATACAGATTGCCAACAGACAGATGAAAGAATGCTCAACATCATTAATCATTAGAGAAATGCAAATAAAAACTACAATGAAATATCATCTCACACCGGTCAGAATGGCTATCATTAATAAATCCAAAAACAATAAATGCTGGAGAGGGTGGGGAGAAAAGGGAACCCTTGAAGGAACTTCAACATGGTGGAAGAGTAAGATACAGAGATTACCTTCTTCTCCACAAATACATCAGAAATACATCTACATGTATAACCGCTCCTACAGAACACATACTGAATGCTGGCAGAAGACCTCAGACCTCTCAAAAGGCAAGAAACTCGCCACGTACCTGAGTGGGGCAAAAGAAAAAAGAAAAAACAGAGTCAAAAGAATAGGGATGAGACCTGCACCAGTGGGAGGGAGCTGTGAAGGAGGAAAGGTTTCCACACATTAGGAAGCCCCTTTGTGGGCGGAAACTCCGGTTGCAGAGGGGGGGACGTTTCGGAGCCACGGAGTAGAGCGCAACAACAGGTGCGTGGAGGGAAAACTGGAGAGACGCATGCATAGAGGATCGGTGTCGACCAGCATTCACCAGCCCAAGAGACTTGTCTGTTCACCCGCTGGGACGGTAGGGCTGGAAGCTGAGGCTCGGGCTTCAGTTGGATCCTAGGGAGAGGACTGGGGTTGGCGGCGTGAACACAACCTGAAGGGGCTAGTGCACCACGGCTAGCCGGGAGGGAGTCTGGAAAGAGTCTGGAGCTGCCAAATAGGCAAGAGACTTTTTCTTGCCTCTTTGTTTCCTGGTGCGTGAGAAGGGGGGATTAAGAGCGCCGCTTAAAGGAGCTCCAGAGATCGGCACAAACTGCAGCTATCAGCATGGACTACAGAGACGGGCATGGGATGTTAAGGCTGCTGCTACAGCAACCAAGAAGCCTGTATGCAAGCACAGGTAACTGTCCACACCTCCCCACCCGGAAGCCTGTGCATCCCACTACTGCCAGGGTCCTGGGATGAAGGGACAACTTCCCTGGGAGAACGCACGGCGCACATCAGGCTGGCAAAGTCACACTGGCCTCTGCCACTTCAGGCTCGCTGTGCATCCATACCGTTCCCTTCCCCAGGCCTGAGTGAGCCAGAGCCCCCCAAATCAGCTTTTCCTTTAACCTCATCCTGTCTGCGAGAAGAAAGGATTACCTCAGGTGACCTACATGGAGAGGCGGGTCCAAATCCAAAGCTGAACCCCGGGAAATGTGGGAACAAAGAAGAGTAGGGGAAATTTCTCCCAGCAGCCTCAGGGGCAGAGGATTAAATCTGCACAATCAACTTGATGTACCCTGCATCTGTGGAATACCTGAATAGACAATGAATCATCCAAAATTGAGAAGTCCCAATTGGATTTTGGAAGCAAAGATATATATATATATATATATATATATAACTCTTTTATTTTTCTGTGACTGTGTAATCAACCCAAAACATTTAAGAAAATTGTAATAGGAACATACATATCGATAATTTCCTTAAATGTAAATGGATTAAATGCTCTAACCAAAAGACATAGACTGGCCAAATGGATACAGAAACAAGACCCGTATATATGCTGTCTACAACAGACCCACTTCAGACCTAAGGACACATACAGACTGAAAGTGAGGAGATGGAAAAAGATATTCTATGCAAATAGAAAAAAAAAGATGGAGTAGAAATTCACATATCAGACAAAATAGAGTTAAAAACAACGACTATTATAAGAGACAAAGAAGGAAACTACATAATGATCAAGGGAACAATCCAAGTAGAAGATATAAAAATTGTAAATAATTATGCACCAAAGAAAGGAGCTCCTCAAAACATAAGGAAAATAATAACAGCCTTAAAGGGGAAATAGAAAGTAACATTATAATAGTATGGGAATATTAACATCCTATTTTCACAAATGCACAGGTCATCCAAAATGAATATAAATAAGGAAACACAAGCTTTAAATGATACATTAAACAAGATGGACTTAACTGATATTTATAGGACATTTCATCCAAAAACAGCAGAATACACTTTCTTCTCAAGTGCTCATGGAACATTCTCCAGGACAGATCATATCTTGGGTCACAAATCAAACCTTGGTAAATTTAAGAAATTTGAAATCACATCAAGTATCTTTTCCAAACCCAACACTATGAGACTAGATATCAATTACAGGAAAAATGTGTAAAACATACAAACACATGGAGGCTAAACAATATGATACTAGATAGCCAAGGGATCACTGAAGGAATCAAGAGGAAATTAAAAAATACCTAGAAACAAATAAGAATGAAAACACGATGACCCAAAATCCATGGGATGCACCACAAGCAGTTCTACGAGGGACGTATATAGCAATACAATCTTACCTTAAGAAACAAGAAACATGTCAAATAAACAATGTAGCTTTGCAACTAAAGCAATTAGAGAAAGAAGAACAAAAAACCCAAAAAGTTAGCAGAAAGAAAGAAATCATAAAGATCAGATGACAAATAAATGAAAAAGAAATGAAGGAAATGATAGCAAAAATCAATAAAACTAAAAGCTGGTCCTTTGAGAAGATAAACAAAATTGATAAACCATTAGCCAGACTCATCAAGAAAAAAAAGGAGAAAACTGAAATCAATAGAATTAGAAATGAAAAAGGAGACATAACAACTGACACTGCAGAAATACAAAGGATCATGAGAGATTACTAAAAGCAACTCTAAGCCAATAAAATGGACAACCTGGAAGAAATGGACAAAGTCATAGAAATGCACCAATTTCCGAGACTGAAGCAGGAAGAAATACAAAATATGAACAGTCCAATCACAAGGAATGAAATTGAAACTGTGATTAAAAATCTTCCAAGATAGGGCCTCCCTGGTGGCGCAGTGGTTAAGAGTCCGCCTGCCGATGCAGGGGATACGGGTTCGTGCCCCGGTCTGGGAGGATCCCATATGCCGCGGAGCAGCTGGGCCCGTGAGCCATGGCCGCTGGGCCTGCGCATCCGGAGCCTGTGCTCCGCAACGGGAGAGGCCACAACAGTGAGAGGCCCACATACCGCAAAAAGAAAAAAAAAAAAATCTTCCAAGATAAAAAAGCTCAGGTCCAAATGGATTCACAGGTGAATTCTATCAAATGTTTAGAGAAGAGCTAATATCTATGCTTCCCAAACTCTTCCAAAATATAGCAGAGGGAGGAACACTCCCAAAATCATTCTACAAGGCCACCATCACCCTGATACCGAAGCCAGACAAAGACGTTACAAAGAAAGAACACTACACGGCAATATCACTGATGAATATAGATGCAAATATCCTCAACAAAATACTAGCAAACAGAAACCAACAGCACATTAAAATGCTCATAAACCATGATCAAGTGGGGTTTATCCCAGGAATGCAAGTAATCTTCAATATATGCAAATCAATCAAAGTGATAGAGCATATTAACAAATTGAAGGAGAAAAATTATATGATCATGTCAATAGATGGAGAAAAAGGTTTGGACAAAATTCAACACCCATTTATGATAAAAATCCTCCAGAAAGCAGGCATAGATGGAACTTTTCTCAACTTAATAGAGGCCATATATGACAAACCCACAGTCAACATGATCCTCAATGGTGAAAAAGTGATACCATTTCCACTAAGGTCAGGAACAAGACAAGGTTCCCCACTCTCACCACTATTCTTCCACAAAGTGTTGGAAGTTTTAGCCACAGCAATCAGAAGAAAAAGAAACAAAAGGTATCCAAATCAGAAAAAAAAAGTGAAGCTGTCACTCTTTGCAGATGACATGATACTCTACATAGAGAATCCTAAATAGGCTACCAGAAAATTACTAGAGCTAATCAATGAATTTGGTAAAGTAACAGGGTACAAAATTAATGCATGGAAATCTCTGGCATTCCTATACACTAATGATGAAAAATCTGAAAGTGAAATTAAGAAAACACTCTCATTTACCACTGCAACAAAAAGAATAAAATATCTAGGAATAAACCTACCTAAGGAGACAAAATACCTGTATGCAGAAAATTATGACACTAATGAAAGAAATTAAAGATGATACAAATAGATGGAGAGATATACCATGTTCCTGGATTGGAAGAATCAGCATTGTGAAAATAAATCTACTACCCAAAGCAATCTACAGGTTAAATGCAATCGCTATGAAATTACCACTGGCAATTCTCACAGAACTAGAACAAGAAATTTCACAATTTGTATGGAAACACAAGACCCCGTATAGCAAAAGCAATCTTGAAAATGAAAAATGGAGCTGAAGGAATCAGGCTTGCTGACTTCAGACTACACTACAGGCTACGGTAATCAAGACAGTATGTTACTGGCACAAAAACAGAAATATAGATCAATGGAACAGGCTAGAAAGCCAAGAGATAAACCCACGCACATATGGTCACGTTACCTTTGATAAAGGAGGAAGGAATATACAGTAGAGAAAAGACAGTCTCCTCAGTAAGTGGTGCTGGGAAGACCGGGCAGCTACATGTAAAAGAATGAAATTAGAACACTCCCTAACACCATACACAAAAAGAAACTCAAAATGGATTAAAGACCTAAATGTAAGGCCAGATACTATGAAACTCTTAGAGGAAAACATAGGCAGAACACTCTTTGACATAAGTCATAGCAAGATCCTTTTTGACCGACCTCTTAGAGAAATGGAAATAAACAAAAACAAAAACAAAAAACAAATGGGACATAATGAAACTTAAAAGCTTTTGCACAGCAAAGAAAACCATAGACAAGACCAAAAGATAACCTGCACGATGGGAAAAAATATTTGCAAATGAAGCAACTGACAAAGCATTAATCTCTAAACTTTACAAGTACCTCATGCAGTTTAATATCAAAAAACGAAAAACACAATCCAAAAATGGGGAGAAGAACTAAATAGACATTTCTCCAAAGAAGATATACAGATTGCCAACAGACAGATGAAAGAATGCTCAACACCATTAATCATTAGTGAAATGCAAATCAAAACTACAATGAGATATCATCTCACACTGGTCAGAATGACCATCATCAAAAAATCTAGAAACAACAAATACTGGAGAGGGTGTGGACAAAATGGAACACTCTTGCACTGCTGGTGGGAATGTGAGTTGGTACAGGCACGATGGAAAAAGTATGGAGGTTCCTTAAAGAACTAAAAATAGAACTACCATATGACCCAGCAATCCCACAACTGGGCATATACCCTGAGAAAACCATAATTCAAAAAGAGTTATGTACCAAAATGTTCATTGCACCTCTGTTTGCAATAACCAAGACATGAAAGCAACCTAAGTATCCATCAATAGATGAATGGATAAGGAAGATGTGGCACATATATACAATGGAATATTACTCAGCTCTGAAAAGAAACGAAATTGAGTTATTTTTCGTGAGGTGGATATACCTAAAGTCTGTCATACAGAGTGAAGTAAGTCAGAAAGAGAAAAACAAATACCGTATGCTAACACATATATATGGAATCTAAGAAAAAAAAGTATCATGAAGTACCTAGGGTCAGAATGGGAAAAAAGACACAGACCTACTAGAGAATAGACTTGAGGATATGGGGACAGGGAAGGGTAAGTTGTGACAAAGTGAGAGAGTGGCATGGACATATATACACTACCAAATATAAAATAGATATCTTGTGGGAAGCAGCCGCATAACACAGGGAGATTAGCTCGGTGGTTTGTGACCACCTAGAGGAGTGGCATAGGGAGGGTTGGAGGGAGGGAGATACAAGAGGGAAGAGATATGGGAAAATATGTATATGTATAACTGATTCACTTTGTTATAACGCAGAAACTAACATACCATTGTAAAGCAATTATACTCTAATAAAGATGTAAAAAAAGCATAATATATCTAGGAATAAACCTACCTAGGAGGCAAACACCTGTATACAGAATATTATAAGACAGTGATGAAAGAAATTAAACATGATACAAATAGCTGGAGAGATATACCATGTTCTTCGATTGGAAGAATCAACAATGTGAAAATAATTCTACTAGGCAAATCAAGCTATATATCCAATGCAATCCCTATCAAACTACCACTGGCACTTTTCACAAAACTAGAATAAAATATTTCACAATTTGTAGGGAAACACAAAAGAACCTGAATAGCCAAAGCAGTCTTGAGAAAGAAATTGGAGCTGGTGGAATCAGGCTCCCTGACTTCCGACTATACTACAAATCTACAATAATCAAGACATTACTGTACTGCCACAAAAACAGAAATATAGATCAACGGAACAGGATAGAAAGCCCAGAGATAAACCCACGCACATATGTTCACATTATCTTTGATAAAGGAGGCAAAAATATACAGTGGAGAAAAGGCAGCCTCTTCAATACGTGGTGCTGGCAAAACTGGACAGGTATATGTAAAAGAATGAAATTAGAACACTCCCTAACACCGTACACAAAAAGAAACTCAAAATGGATTAAAGACCTCAATGTACGACCACACACTATCAAACTCTTAGAGGAAAACATAGGCAGAACACTCTAGGATATAAATCACAACAAGATCCTTTTTACCCACCTCCTATACAAATGGAAATAAAAACAAAAATAAACAAATGGGATCTAATGAAATTCAAAAGGTTTTGCACAGCAAAGGAAACCTTCAACAAGACAAAAAGACAACCCTCAGAATGACAGAAAATTTTTGTAAATGAAGCAACTGTTAAAGGATTAACCTCCAAAATTTACAAGCAGCTCATGCAGCTCAATGTCAAAAAGCAAACAATCCAATGCAAAAATGGGCAGAAGACTTAAATAGACATTTCTCCAAAGAAGATATACAGATTGCCAACAAACACATAAAAGAATGCTCAATATCATTAATCATTAGAGAAATGCAAATCAAAACTACAATGAGATGTTATCTCAGACCTGTCAGAATGGCCATAGTCAAAAAATCTACAAACAATAAATGCTGGAGAGGGTGTGGAGAAAAAGGAACCCTCTTGCACTGTTGATGGGAATGTTAATTGGTACAGCCACTATGGAGAACAGTATGGAGGTTCCTTAAAGAACTAAAAATAGAACTACCATATGACCCAGCAATCCCACTACTGGGCATATACCCTGAGAAAACCATAATTCAAAGAGTCATGCACCAAAATGTTCATTGCCATTCTATTTACAATAGCCAGGACATGGAAGCAACCTACATGTCCATCAACAGATGAAAGGCTAAAGAAGATGTGGCACATATATACAATGGAATATTACTCAGCCATAAAGAGAAACGAAATTGAGTTATTTGTAGTGAGGTGGTGGACCTAGAGTCTGTCATTCAGAGTGAAGTAAGTGAGAAAGAGAAAAACAAATGCCGTATACTAACACATATATATGGAATGTAAGGGGAAAAAAAAGTGATCATGAAGAACCTAGAAACAAGACTGGAATAAAGACCCAGACCTACTAGAGAATGGACTTGAGGATATGGGGAGGGGTAAGGGTCAGCTGTTCAAAAGTGAGAAAGTGGCATGGACTATATACACTACGAAACATAAAATAGATAGCTAGTGGGAAGCAGCCGCATAGCACAGGGAGATCAGCTCTGTGCTTTGTGACCACCTAGAGGGGTGGGATAGGGAGGGTGGGAGGGAGGGAGATGCAAGACTGAAGAGATATGGGGACATATGTATATGTATAACTGATTCAGTTTGTTGTAAAGCAGAAACTAACACAATTTTAATGCAATTATAGTCCAATGAAGATGTTATGAAAAAAAGAAAAAGGTTTCAACAACATTGAACACTCATTTATGTTAAAAACCCTACAGAAAGTAGGCATAGAGGGAACTTACGTCAATATAATAAAGGCCATATATGAGAAACCCACAGTCGACATCATTCTCAATGGTGAAAAACTGAAACCATTTCCTCTAAGATCAGGAACAAGACAAGGTTGTCCACTCTCACCACTATTATTCAACATAGTTTTGGAAGTTTTAGCCACAGAGATCATAGAAGAAAAAGAAATAAAAATAATCCAAATCGGAAAAGAAGTAAAGCTGTCACTGTTTGCAGATGACATGATACTATAAATAGAGAACCTTAAAGATGCTACCAGAAAACTACTAGAGCTAATCAATGAATCTGATTAAGTAGCAGGATACAAAATTATTGCACAGAAAACTCTTGCATCCCTATACACTAATCATGAAAATTTTGAAAGAGACTTTAATGAAACACTCACATTTACCATTGCAACAAAAAAATAAAACAAATAGGAATAAGCCTACCTAAGGTGACTAAAGACCTGTATGCGGAAAACTATAAGACATTGATGAAAGAAATTAAAGATCATACAAACAGATGGAGAGATATGCCATGTTCTCAGATTCGAAGAAACACCATTGTGCAAATGACTATACTACCCAAAGCAATCTACAGATTCAATGCAATACCTATCAAATTACCAATGGCATTTTTCAGAGAAGTAGAAGACGTATTTCACAATCTGTATGGAAACACAAAAGATACCGAATAGCCAAAGCAATCTTCACGAAGAAAAATGGAGCTGGATTGATCAGGCTCCCAAACTTCAGACTATACTACAAAGCTACAGTAATCAAGACAGTATGGTAGTGTCACAAAAGCAGAAATATAGATCAATGGAATAGGATAGAAAGCCCAGAGGTAAACCCCCACACATATGGTCACCTTATCTTTCATAAAGGAGGCAAGAATACAATGGAGAGAGACAGACTCTTCAATAAATGTTGCTGGGGAGTCTGGACAGTTACATGTAAAGGAATGAAATTAGAACACTTCATAACACCATACACACAGATAAACTCAAAGTGGATTAAAGACCTAAGTGTAAGGCCAGACACTGTCAAGCTCTTAGAGGAAAATCTAGGCAGAATCCTCCATGACTTAAATCACAGCAGGATCCTTTTTGAGCCACCTCCTGGATAAATGGAAATAAAAACAAAATAAACAACTGGGATGTAATGAAACTTAGAAGCTTTTCCACAGCAAGGGAAACCATAAACAAGATGAAAAGCCAACCCTCAGAATGGGAGACAATATTTGCAAATGAAGCAACTGACAAAGGATTAATCTCCAAAATATACAAGCAGCTCATGCAGCGCAATAGCAAAAAGAACAAACAACCCAATTCAAAAATGGGAAGAAGGACTAAATAGACATTTCTCCAAAAAAGTTATACAGATTGACAACAAACACACGAAAGAATGCTGAACACCACTAATCATTAGAGGAATGTAAATAAAAACTCCAATTTGCTATCACCTCACACTGGTCAGAATGGCCATCATGAAAATATCTACAAACAATAAAAGCTGCAGTGGTTGTGGAGAAAAGGGAACCCTCTTGCACTCTTGGTGGGAATGTAAATTGATACAGCCACTATTGAGAAAATTATGGAGGTTCCTTAACAAACTAAATATAGAACTACCATATGACCCCACAATTGCACTACTGGGGATATGCCCTGAGAAAACCATAAGTCAAAAATAGTCATGGGAAGAACTTCAAGTTGGTGGAAGAGTAAGATGTGGAGATCAGCTTCCTCCCCACAAAATACATCAGAAATACATCTACATGTGGAACAACTCCTACAGAACACGTATTGAATGGTGGCAGAAGACCGCAGACCTTCTAAAAAGGAAAAAAAACCTCCCCACATATGTGGGTAGGCCAAAAGAAAAGACAGAGTCAAAAGAATAAGGACGGGACCTACAAGAGTGGGAGGGAGCTGTGAAGTTAGAAACGTTTCCACACACTAGGAAGCCCCTTCGTGGGTGGAGACTGCTGGTGGCAGAGGGGGGCATCTTTGGAGCCACCGAGGGGAGCTCAGCAACAGGGTGTAGAGGGCAAAGCGGCGAGATTGCTGCATAGAAGATTGGTACCCACCAGCACTCAACAGCCCAAGAGGCTTGTCTGCTCACCTGCTGGGGTGGGCGGGGGTTGGGAGCTGACGATCCGACTTTGGTCTGATCCCTGGAAGGGGACTGAGGTTGGCTGCATGAACACAGCCTGAAGGAGGCTAGTGCACCACAGCTAGCTGGGAGGGAGTCCGGGAAAATGTCTGGAACTGCCAAAGAGGCAAGAGACATTTTCTTGCCTCTTTGTTCCCTGGTGTGGGAGGAGAAGGAATTAAGATCTCTGCTTGTAGCACAGGGAGATGAGCTTGGCGCTTTGTGACCACGTAGAGGGGTGGGACAGTGAGGGTGGTAGGCATGGAGATGTAAGAGGGAAGAGATATGGGGACATATGTATATGTATAACTGATTCACTTTGTTATAAAGGAGAAACTGACACACCATTGTAAAGCAATTATACTCTACTAAAGATGTTAAAACACACACACAAACACACACACACAAGTTCGCTGCTTGAAGGAGCTCCAGAGACAGGCAAGATCCACAGCAATCAGCGTGGACCCCAGACACGGGCATGAGACAGTAAGGCTGCTGCTGCAGCCACTAAGAAGCCTGTGTGCAAGCACAGGACATGATCCACAACTCCCCTCCCAGGAGCCTGTGCAGCCCGCCAATGCCAGGGTCCCATGTCCAGGGACAACTTACACAGGAGAACACACAGCGCACATAATGCTGTTGCAATGTCACAGTGGCCTCTGCTGCCGCAGGCTCATGCCGCACACCGTAACCATCCCTTCCCCTGGCCTGAGTGATCCAGAGACCCAGAAGCACCTGCTTCTTTAACCCCGTCCTGTCTGCGAGAAGAACAGATGCGCTCAGGCGACCTACATGCAGAGGCAGGGCCAAATCCAAAGCTGAACCCCAGGAGCTGTGCGAACAAAGAAGAGAAAGGGAAATCTCTCCCAGCAGCCTCAGGAGCAGCAAATTAAATCTCCACAGTCAACTTGATGTACCCTGCATCTGTGGAAAACCTGAATAGACAACGAATGATCCAAATTGAGGAGGTGGACTGTGGGAACAACAATATAGATATATTTTTTTCCCTCTTTATCTATTTGTGAGTGTGTATGCGTATGCATTTCTGTGTGATTTGTCTGTATAGCTTTGCTTTTACCATTTGTCCTAGGGTTTTGTAATTCCACTTTTTTTAGTATTGTTTTCAACACTTTTTATCATTGGTGGATTTGTTTTTTGGTTTGGTTGTTCTTTCCTTCTTTTTTAAGTACTTAATTTTTTTAATACTTATTTTTGTTCTTAATTTTATACCTGTTTTATTTCAGTTTACTTTATCTTTCTTTCTTTTTTTTCTCCCTTTTATGCTGAGCTGTATGGATGATGGGCTCTTGGTGCTGGAGCCAGGAGTCAGGGCTCTGCCTCTGAGGTGAGAGAGCCAAGTTCAGGAAAGTGGTCCACCAGAGACCGCCCAGCTCCACGTATTATCAAACGGTGAAATCTCCCAGAGATCTCCATCTCAAAACCAAGACCCAACTCAATTCAACTACCAGCAAGCTACAGTGCAAGACACCCTATGCCAAAGAACTAGTGAGACAGGAAAACAACCCCATCCATTAGCACAGAGGCTGCCTAAAATCATAAGGCCACAGACACCTCAAAACACACTTCCAGACGTGGACCTGCCCACCAGTAAGACAAGATACAGCCTCATCCACCAGAACACAGGCACTAGTCCCCTACACCAGGAAGCCGACACAAACCACTGAAACAACTTTTGCCACTGGGGACAGACAACAAAAACAATGGAAACTACGAAACAGCAGCCTGCGAAAAGGAGACTGCAATCACAGTAAGCTAAGCAAAATGAGAAGACAGAGAAAGACACAGCAGATGAAGGAGCAAGGCAAAAACCCACCAGACCTAAGAAATGAAGAGGAAATATGCAGTATACCAAAAAAGAATTTACTACATAATGATCAAGGGATCGATCCAAGAAGAAGACATAACAATTGTAAATATTTATGCACCCAACGTAGGAGCACCTCAATACGTAAGGCATATACTAACAGCCATAAAAGGGGAAATCGACAGTAACACATTCACAGTAGGGGACTTCAACACCCCACTTTCACCAATGGACAGATCATCCAAAATGAAAATAAGTAAGGAAACACAAGCTTTAAATGATACATTAAACAAGAAGGGCTTAATGGATATTTATAGGACATTCTATCCAAAAACAACAGAATACACATTTTTCTCAAGTGCTCATGGAACATTCTCCAGGATAGATCATATCATGGGTCACAAATCAAGCCTTGGTAAATTTAAGAAAATTGAAATTGTATCAAGTATCTTTTCCAACCACAACGCTATGAGACCAGATATCAATTACAGGAAAAGATCTGTAAAAAATAAAAACACATGGAGGCTAAACAATACACTACTTAATAACGAAGTGATCACTGAAGAAATCAAAGAAGAAATCAAAAAGTGCCTAGAAATAAATGAAAATGGAGACACGACACCCCAAAACCTATGGGATGCAGCAAAAGCAGTTCTAAGAGGGACGTTTATAGCAATAAAATCCTACCTTAAGAAACAGGAAACATCTCAAATAAACAACCTAACCTTGCACCTAAAGAGAAAGAAGAACAAAAAACCCCCAAAGTTAGCAGAAGGAAAGAAATCATAAAGATCAGATCAGAAATAAATGAAAAAGAAATGAAGGAAACGATAGCAACGGTCAATAAAACTAAAAGCTGGTTCTTTGAGAAGATAAACAAAATTAGTTAACCTTCTAGAGAATTTTTAAGTTCAGTTATTGTGTTGTTCATCTCTGTTTGCTCTTTAGTTCTTCTAGGTCCTTGTTAAACGTTACTTATATTTTCTCCATTCTATTTCCAAGATTTTGGATCATCTTTACTATCATTATTCTGAATTCTTTTTCAGGTAGACTGCCTATTTCCTCCTCATTTGTTAGGTCTGGTGCATTTTTATCTTGCTACTTCATCTGCTGTGTCTTTCTCTGTCTTCTCATTTTGCTTAGCTTACTGTGTTTGGGGTCTCCTTTTTTTTTTTTTTTTTTTTTTTTTTTTTTTTTTTTGCGGTATGCGGGCCTCTCACTGTTGTGGCCTCTCCCGTTGCGGAGCACAGGCTCCGGACGCGCAGGCCCAGCGGCCACGGCTCACGGGCCCAGCCGCTCCGCGGCATATGGGATCCTCCCAGACCGGGGCACGAACCCGTATCCCCTGCATCGGCAGGCGGACTCTTAACCACTGCGCCACCAGGGAGGCCCTGGGGTCTCCTTTTTGCAGGCTGCAGGTTCGTAGTTCCCGTTGTTTTTGGTGTCTGTCCCCAGTGGCTAAAGTTGGTTCAGTGGGTTGTGTAGGCTTCCTGGTGGAGGGGACTAGTGCCTGTGTTCTGGTGGATGAGGCTGTATCTTGTCTTTCTGGTGGGCAGGTCCACGTCTGGTGGTGTGTTTTGGTGTCTGTGGCCTTATTATGATTTTAGGCTGCCTCTCTGCTAATGGGTGGGGTTGTGTTCCTGTCTTGCTAGTTGTTTGGCATAGGGTGTCCAGCACTGTAGCTTGCTGGTCGTTGAGAAGCTGGGTGCTGGTGTTGAGATGGAGATCTCTGGGAGTTTTTCACCGTTTGATATTATGTGGAGCTGGGAGGCCTCTTGTGGACCAGTGTCCTGAAGTTGGCTCTCCCACCTCAGAGGCACAGCACTGACTCCTGGCTGCAGCACAAAGAGCCTTTCATCCACACGGCTGGGACAAGGTGGCCATCCCTAGTTTTGCATCAACATGATCTCAGGCACTAACGTCCTTGTTTTTCCATTTTGTCTTTATGTTATTTGTTGAAACAACTGGCCCACCGTCCCCACGAATGTCGCGGCTTCAGCCGCTGGGGCCCCTCCAGAGCTGGCAGCCTCAGTGAGGCCGCCCTCCCCTCGGGCTCTGGGGCACCTCCGTGACAGCGGAGGGAAGAGACCCCGAGCCTGGAGTTCCAGCTCTGCGGAAACACAGTCTCCGTTCTCACATGGGGACTTCCTTGCCTTTTGGGAGGTCTGAGGTCTTCTGCCAGTGTTCAGTGGGTGTTCTATAGGAGCAGTTCCACGTGTCGATGTATTTCTGATGTATCTGTGGGGAGGAAGGTGATCTCCACGTCTTTCTCTTTCGCCATCTTCCTCAACTCCCCCTCATTTCCTATTTTAGAAGCTTCTAGACAGAAATCAATGTAAGCATTCCATTCAGTCTGTTTGATCTTACAGCTGGCTTTTTCTAACTGTGCATGAGAAAATAGCAACTTTCGAATATCAAAAGAACCAATATTTGGCCGTTTCAGGTTGAGATCTTTTAGCATAATTTCCCAAATTAAGTAGGTATTTGTAAGTATGAGTTTTGTATGTACATAAACCTGGCTAGGGTGTTTGTCAGAGGCTGGTTTTTTGATGCCCCTTTTTTCTGTGTTTGAAAGGCTCTATTTCCTATTTTAAAGTTGAACTTGGGGATAAAATTTACTAATGAAGTTGTGTAGTGGGCCACTGTGCTGCTTGTCCGCTTAACTCCTCTAGGTGTCACCCTAGAGCGGTTTCAGCCCTCTTAACGTGTCTCAATTTTTCCCTTCGGTGGTCTAAGACCACCACAGGTGCTTGGATCACTGAATGGCCAATTCTTATAGTGACCTCTGTATTAGCAAGTCTTTTAATTAATGAGTGGTTTTCCCTATGGGAACACTTCACAGTATGAGGACTCTGCTTCCACCACTCACATAAATGTCTCAGTCTTCTGAGAAAGTCATAACCAACCAGGAGGAGTCTTGTCCCTTTTTCTTCAGAGAAAGGCTCTCATGTAATATCTTCACTTTTATCCCAACAAATTCTATTAAGGCAGGCAAACTGAGGAAAAGTGTCAGATCAGCCTCTTACATAACCACTCAGCCCAGACCACTCAGTCTCCTACAACTGAGCAAACCTCGGTATCTTTCAACCACCCCCCCCATCAGTATCTTTCAACTGGGTCGGTATTCCTCGGTATCTTTCAACCAATCACCCCCCCCCAGTATGTTTCAACTGGGTGGGTATTCCCTGGTACCTTTCATCTGCTCTCCCCAGTACCTTTCAACTGGGGGAGCAGGACAGTACCTGTTATACATGAACAAATAAAACTCAGGATAATCAACTAATATGGGAGATCCAAGACCCAGGAGAGTCTTACCCAAATTCGTCTGGACTCTCTGAGGAGGCACACGGGCACAAGCTCTGGTTCCTCGTACAGTTCAGGTAAAGGAGATAAGTCCACTCTGGGTCCCATATCTGTGGTCACCATAACTGTTGACTGAAAAAAATGTACAACATGAGAGTTGTGAGTTAAGTTTTATTTGGGGCAAAAAGAGGACTATAACCTGGGAGACAGTGTTTCAGATAGCTCTGAGAAACTACTCCAAAGAGGTAGGGGTGAAGGTCAGTATATATGTGATTTTGGTGAAGGGGAAGAACATGTAATCAAGCACATATTTTTTACAGAAGGTTACTGCTAGTCACGAGGCACAGACATTACCGTGAAGGATTTTAGTGCTTTTCTAGATATTAGGAGATGCAAGAATTGGGCTCATAAAATATCTATCTGAAAGACCTGAAAGTGTCTATCTGAAGACCTGTTCTGCCAGTTTTTCCCAGAGCACAGAGTGCCTCATTCCTGATCTCCACCCTGAACTCCTTTCAGGGGGTGTTGAAGGTCAGCAGCTGCAGCGGTTAACTTGATCCTTGTAGAGGTAGACGGCAAGTGCAAATTTGTCGCTGACAGGCGATTATGATGTGTCAATGTAGGTTCAATCAATTGTAACAAATGCACCACTCCAGTGAGGAATGTTAATAATGGGGGAAGGTATGCATGTGGGGCACGGGATATATGGGAAATATCTGTACCTTCTTAATTTTACTGTGAGGTTAAAACTGCTCTAGAAAAATAAAATCTTTAATTAAAACAATAATGGATAATGGACTTGGTAGACTATTTGTTTATTATATTTGTAACATGACTTGGGAAGATGGAAGTATTCCTATTGCCTATTGTGGTTTAATGTGTAGGAATAATATATCTTACCTTCTAAGCTCCACATGTTGATTATACATTAGGTATCAATTGGAAAATAAAACTGAAGAATAACTCTGAAATTGTAAAGCACTTAGAAAAACAAGCTGCTAAACCAAATCAACTTATTATATAAAGTTGTTATAGGATGATGGATAACTTGTTTGTTGCTAATCAAGAACCCACTCTAACTATACATAACTGGTATGATATCTTCAAAGGCTACTCACCTAAAGCTAATTTTCTTTTAAATTCATCCAGTAATAATATTAATCAATACTTTGTTAGATATGTTGGTTGGGCCTTGTTGGATACACAGAAAATTAAGAACATCCCAAAGAGAAATCAGCCATGTAATGTAAATTATATCAAACCTCTGAAATCAGATTTTATCAAAAGGGGGCATAATTGTGAGAAAAGTAAACTTACCTAACCTTACTGAGGAATGCTAAAGAATGGGACTTATCATATGTGCTAGATACACTGTTAAGGGCAACTGTAGGAGGTACTGATAAAGGAATTATGAAGAAAAAATATTGGAGTAAGCCTGATAAAGAATTATAGAAAACAGCATGACAAAGGAAGCTCAGTAAAACTTCTGACATAAATTGAGTACCTGTTGACTGTTTACTAAAAGAAGGAATGTTATATAACAACTGTAAAATAAAATAAAATGTTTAAAAAAATGAACTGAAAATCTACTAAAAATTTGTAGTCACTTGCTGGCTATCTGCATACATCTAGGTATTTGTTTTACTCAATAATAAAATTATTTAATTGTATATTTATGAATTGACATGTTCCTTTAAGTCTCAATTGCTTTCCTTCTTATTCCCAGCAAAGATGATGTCTGTAGAACAGTTGAGATCCATTTCCTGAGGGATTTATTTGCAAAGTTGAGAATATGGAGATTAGAGGAACAAAGTAATTAAAACAGTTACACAGCATTAATAACAGTATTACATTCTTTCCCTTCAGCAAAATTAATAAGTTGGAAATTTCACAGTGAAAATGGTTTGTGTAATAATATTATCTTTCTCCTGATACATTAAGTAATTTGATTTAAAATTACTTATAAGCTTTGCTGATAAGTACTTATCCAACCCTTGCCCCCTGCAGTGGAAGCATGAAATCCTAACCACTGAACTACCAGGGAATTACCAAGGGGGGCTTTTAAAAATATTCAGATGCTTAGACCAGTGCTCACACCAATCAAATCAGAATAGGTGTAGAAGGCTTGGGTTGTGGATTACAGGCACCAATATATTTTTTAAAGGTTCCTATATAGGAGTCAGCTTCAAGATGGCGGAAGAGTAAGACGTGGAGTTCACCTTCCTCCTCACAAATACATCAGAAATACATCTACACATGGAACAACTCCTACAGAACACCTACTGAACGCTGGCAGAAGACCTCAGACCTACCAAAAGGCAAGAAACTCCTCACGTACCTGGGTAGAGCAAAAGAAAAAAGAAAAAAACAGGGACAAAAGAATACGGACGGGACCTGCACCAGAGGGAGGGAGCTGTGAAGGAGGAAAGGTTTCCAGACAATATGAAGCCCCTTCCCAGGCGAAGAATGTGGGTGGCAGAGGGTGGGGGGAGCTTCGGAGCCACGGAGGAGAGCACAGCAACAGGAGTGTGGAGGGCAAAGTGCAGAGATTCCTGCACAGAGGATCGGTGCCGACCAGCACTCACCAGCCCGGAAGGTTTGTCTGCTCACTGCTGCGATGGCTGGGGCCTGGGAGCTGAGGCTCGGGCCTCAGTTAGATGCCAGGGAGAGGACTGGGGTTGGCTGTGAAACACAGCCTGAAGGGGGTAGTGTACCACAGCTAGCCGGAAGGGAGTCTGGGACAAAGTCTGGAGCTGCCGAACAGTCAGGAGACTTTTTCTTGCCTCTTTGTTTCCTGGTGCATGAGGAGAGGGGATTAAAAGTGCTGCTTGAAGGAGCTCCAGAGATGGGTGCGAGCTGCGGCTATCAGCGAGGACCACAGAGACAGACATGAGACGCTAAGACTGTTGCAGCCACCAAGAAGCCTGTGAGCAAGCACAGGTCACTATCCACACCTCCCCTCCCGGGAGCCTGTGCAGCCTGCCACTGCCAGGGTCCCGTGACCCAGGGACAAATTCCCCAGTAGAAAACATAGCATGCCTCAGGCTGGTGCAATGTCATGCCTGCCTTTGTAGCCACAGGCTCGCCCCACATTCCATATCCCTCCCTGCCCCCGGCCTGAGTGAGCCAGAGCACTGAATCAGCTGCTCCTTTAACACTGTCCTGTCTGAGCAAAGAACAGATGCCCTCAGGACCTACATGCAGAGGCGGGTCCAAACTAAATGTTAAACACCAGGAACTGTGCGAAAAGAGAAGATAAAGGGAAATTTCTCGCAGCAGCCTCAGGAGCATTGGATTAAATCTCCACAGTGAACATGATGTACCCTGCATTTGTGGAATACCTGAATAGACAACAAATCATCCCAAATTGAGGAGATGGACTTTGTGAGCAACTATATATATATATTTTCCCCTTTTTCTCTTTTTTTGAGTGTGTATGTGTATGATTCTGTGTGTGATTTTGTCTGTATAGCTTTGCTTTTAACATTTGTCCTAGGGATCTGTCTGTCCATTTTGTTTTTGATTTTGTTTTACGGTAGTATTTAGAACTTGTTATCTTCGGTAGATTTGTCTTTGGTTTCATTGTTATCTTCTTTCTTTTTTTATTACTTAAAAATTTTTTTGGTAATTAGTTTTTATTTTTTATTTTAAATATTTTATTTTATTTTACCTCCTTCTCTCTTTATTTCTTTTTTTCCTCCATTTTATTCTGAGCCGTGTGGATCACAGGCACTTGGTGCTCCAGCCAGGCATCAGGGCTGTGCCTCTGAGGTGGGTGAGCCAAGTTCAGGACACTGGTCCACAAGAGACCTCCCAGCTCCATGTAATATCAAATGGCGAAAATCTCCCAGAGATCTCCAGCTTAAAGCCAAGACCCAGCTCTACTCAACGACCAGCAAGCTACAGTGCTGGACACCTTATTCCAAACAACTAGCAAGACAGGAACACAACACAATCCATTAGCAGAGAGGCTGCCGAAAATCACAATAAGGTCACAGACACCACAAAACACACCACCAGATGTGGACCTGTCCAAAAGAAATACAAGATTCAGCTGTATCCACTAGAACACAGGGACTAGTCCACTCCAAAAGGAAGCCTCCACAACCCACTGAACCAACCTCAGCCACTGGGGGCAGACATCAAAAACAATGGGAACTACGAAGCTGCAGGCAGAAAAAAGGAGATTCCAAACACAGTAAGTTAAGCAAAATGGGAAGAGAGAGAAAAACACAGCACATGAAGGAGCAAGGCAAAAACACACCAGACTTAATAAATGAAGAGGAAATAGGCAGTTTTCCTGAAAAAGAACTCTAAATAATGATAGTAAACATGATCCAAAGTCTTGAAAAAAAAATGGAGGAAATACAAGAAACGTTTAACAAAGATCTAGAAGAATGAAAGAGCAAAGAACCAGTGATAAACAACACAATATATGAAATTGAAAATTCTCTAGAAGAGATCAAAAGGAGAATAACTGAGGAAGAAGAACAGATAAGTGAACTGGAATATAAAATAATAGAAATAAGGACTGCAGAGCAGAATAAAGAAAAAACAATGAAAAGAAATGAGGACAGTCTCAGAGACCTCTGGGACAGCATTAAACACACCAACTTTCGAATTATAGGGGTCCCAGAAGAAAAAGAGAAGAGGAAAGGGACTGATAAAATATTTGAAGAGACTACATTTGAAAACTTCCCTAATATGGAAAAGGAAATAGTTAATCAAGTCCAGGAAGAACAGAGAGTCCATTAAAGGATAAATCCAAGGACAAACATGCCAACACACATATTAATCAAACTATCAAAAATTAAAAACAAAGAAAAAATATTAACCATAGCAAGGGAAGAACAACAAATAACACAAAAGGGAATCCTCATAAGGTTAACAGCTGATCTTTCAGCAGAAACTCTGCAAGCCAGAAGGGAGTGGCAGGACATATTTAAAATGATGATGGAGAAAAACCTACAACCAAGATTACTCTACCCATCAAGGATCTCATTCAGATTTGATGGAGAAATTAAAACCTTTACATCAAGCAAAAGCTAAGAGAATTCAGCACCACCAAAGCAGCTTTAGAACAAATGATAAAGGAAATTCTCTAGGCAGGAAACACAAGAGAAGGAAAAGACCTACAGTAACAAAACCAAACAATTAAGAAAATGGTAATAGGAATAAATATATTGATAATTACCTTAAATGTAAACGGATTAAAGGCTCCAGCGAGGAGACATAGACGGGCTAAATGGATACTAAAACAAGACACATATATATGCTGTGTACAAGAGACCAACCTCAGACCTAGGGACACATACAGAGTGAAAGTGAGGGGATGCAAAAAGATATTCCATGCAAATGGAAATCAAAAGAAAGCTGAAGCAGCAATTCTCATATCAGACAAAATAGACTTTAAAACAAAGACTATTACAAGACCCAAAAAAGGATATTACATAATGATCAAAGGGATCAACCCAAGAAGAAAGTATAACATTTGTAAATATTTATGCACCAAACATAGGAGCACCTCAACACATAGGGCAAATACTAACAGCCGTAAAAGGGGAAATCGACAGTAACATATTCATAGTAGGGGACTTTAACAGCATACTTTCCCAATGGACAGATCAACCAAGATGAATATAAAGAAGGAAACACAAGCTTTAATGATACATTAAACAAGATGGACTTAATGGATATTTATAGGACATTCCATCCAAATACATCAGAATACACATTTTTCTCAAGCGCTCATGGAATATTCTCCAGAAGAGATCATATCTTCGGTCACAAATCAAGCCTTGGTAAATTTAAGAAAATTAAAATCGTATCAAGTATCTTTTCCGAACACAACGCTATGAGACTAGATATAAATTACAGGAAAAGATATGTAAAAAATACAAACACATGGAGACTAAACAATACACACTACTTAATAACGAAGCTATTACTGAAGAAATCAAAGAGGAAATAAAAAAATATGTAGAACAAAATGACAATGGAGACATGACGACCCAAAACTTATGGGATGCAGCAAAAGCAGATCTAAGAGGGAAGTGTATAGCAATACAATCCCACCTTAAGAAACAGGAAACATCTCAAATAAACAACCGAACATTGCAACTAAAGCAATTAGAGAAAGAAGAACAAAAATATCTAAAGTTAGCAAAAGGAAAGAAATCATAAAGATCAGATCAGAGATAAATGAAAAAAAATGAAGGAAACAATAGCAAAGATCAATAAAACTAAAAGCTGGTTCTTTGAGAAGATAAACAAAATTGATAAACCAATAGCCAGACTCATCAAGAAAAAAAGGGAAAAGACTCAAATCAATAGAATTAGAAATGAAAAAGGAGAAATAACAACCGACACTGCAGAAATACAAAAGATCATGAGAGATTACTACAAGCAACTCTATGCCAATAAAATGGACAACCTGGAAGAAATGGACAAATTCTTAGAAATGCACAACCTGCCAAGACTGAATCAGGAAGAAATAGAAAATATGAACAGACCAATCACAAGAACTGAAATTGAGACTGTGATTAAAAATCTTCCAACAAAAAAAAAGACAAGGACCAGATTCCTTCACAGGTGAACTCTCTCAAACATTTAGAGAAGAGCTAACACCTATCCTTCTCAAATTCTTTCAAAATATAGAAGAGGACAGAGGACTCCCAAACTCATTCTATGAGGCCACCATCACCCTGATACCAAAACCAGACAAAGATGTCACAAAGAAAGAAAACTACAGGCCAATATCACTGATGAACATTGATGCAAAAATCCTGAACACAATACTAGTAAACAGAATATAACAGCACATTAAAAGGATCATACATGATGATCAAGTGTGGTTTATCTCAGGAATGAAAGGATTCTTCAATACATGCAAATGAATCAAAGAAATACACCATATTAACAAATTGAAGGAGAAAAACCATATGATCATCTCAATAGATGCAGAGAAAGCTTTCTACAAAATTTAACACCTATTTATGATAAAAACCCTGCAGAAACTAGGCATAGAGGGAACTTTCCTCAACATAATAAAGGCCACGTATGACAAACCCACAGCCAACATAATCCTCAATGGTGAAACACTGAGACCATGTCCACTAAAATCAGGAACAAGACAAGGTTGCCCACTCTCACCACTATAATTCAAGATAGATTTGGAATTATTTTTTTCGGTACCCGGGCCTCTCACTGTTGTGGCCACTCCCGTGGTGGAGCAGAGGCTACGGACGCGCAGGCTCTGTGGCCATCGCCTACGGGCCTAGCGGCTCTGCAGCATGTGGGATTATCCCAAACCGGAGCATGAACCCGTGTCCCCTGCATCGGCAGGCAGACTCTCAACCACTGTGCCACCAGGGAAGCCCGAGTTTGGAAGTTTTAGCCACAGCAATCAGAGAAGAAAAAGAAATAAAAGGAATCCAAATTGGAAAAGAAGAAGTAAACTGTCACTGTTTGCAGGTGACATGATATTATACATAGAGAATACCAAAGATGCTACCAGAAAATACTAGAGCTAATCAATGAAATTGGTAAAGTAGCAGGATACAAAATTAATGCATAGAAACCTCTGGCATTCCTAAACACTAATGATGAAAAATCTGAAACTGAAATTAAGAAAGCACTCCCATTTACCATTGTAACAAAAGGAATAAAATATCTAAGAATAGGGCCTCCCTGGTGGCGCAAGTGGTTAAGAGTCCGCCTGCCGATGCAGGGGATACGGGTTCGTGCCCCGGTCTGGGAGGATCCCATATGCCGCGGAGCGGCTGGGCCCGTGAGCCATGGCCGCTGGGCCTGCGCATCCGGAGCCTGTGCTCTGCAACGGGAGAGGCCACAACAGTGAGAGGCCCACATACCGCAAAAAGAAAAAAAAAATATATATCTAAGAATAAACCTACCAAAGGAGACAAAAGACCTGTATGCAGAAAATTATCTGACACTGATGAAAGAAATTAAAGATGATACAAACAGATGGAGAGATATACCATGTTCTTGGACTGGAAGAATCAACATTGTGAAAATGACTCTAGTACCCAAAGCAATCTACAGATTCAATGCAATCCCTATCAAACAACCACTGGCATTTTTCACAGAACTACAACAAGAAATTTCAGAATTTCTATGGAAACACAAAAGACCCTGAATAGCCAAAGGAAACTTGAGAACGAAAAACGGAGCTGGAAGAATCAGGCTCCCTGACTTCAGAGTATACTACAAAGCTTCAGTAATGAAGACAGTATGGTACTTGCAAAAAAAAAATATAGATCAATGGAACAGGATAGAAAGTGCAGAGATAAACCCACGCACATTTGGTCACCTTCTCTTTGATAAGGGAGGCAAGAATATACAGTGGAGAAAAGGCATCCTCTTCAATAAGTGGTGCTGGGAAAACTGGACAGGTACATGTAAAAGTATGAGATTAGAAAACTCCCTACCACCATACACAAAAATAAACTCAAAATGGATTAAAGACCTAAATGTAAGGCCAGAAACTATCCAACTCTTAGAGGAAAAGTTAGGCAGACCACTCTGTGACATAAATCACAGCAAGATCCTTTTTGACCCACCTACTACAGAAATGGAAGTAAAAACAAAAATAAACAAATGGGACCTAATGTAACTTCAAAGCTTTGCACAGCAAAGGAAACCATAAACAAGACCAAAAGACAACCCTCAGAATGGAAGAAAATATTTGCAAATGAAGCAACTGACAACTGATTAATCTCCAAAAATTACAAGCAGCTCATGAAGCTCAATAACAAAAAAACAAAGAATGCAATCCAAAAATGGGCAGATGACCTAAATAGACATTTCTCCAAAGAAGATATACAGACTACCAAGAAACACATGAAAGAAAGTTCAACATCATTAATCATTAGAGAAATGCAAATCCAAACTACAATGAGATATCATCTCACACCGGTCAGAATGGCCATCATCAAAAAATGTAGAAACAATAAATGCTGGAGAGGGTGTGGAGAAAAGGGAACATTCTTTCACTGCTGGTGGGAATGTGAATTGGTACAGCCACTATGGAGAACAGTATGGAGGTTCCTTAAAATCTACAAATAGAACTACCATATGACCCAGCAGTCCCACAACTGGGCATATACCCTGAGAAAACCATAATTCAAAATGAGTCACGTACCAAATTGTTCATTGAAGCTCTATTTACAATAGCCCGGAGATGGAAACAACCTAAGTGTCCATCATCGGATGAATGGATAAAGAAGATGTGGCACATATATACAATGGAATATTACTCAGCCATAAAGAGAAATGAAACTGAGTTATTTGTAGTGAGGTGGATATACCGAGAGTCTGTCATACAGAGTGAAGTAAGTCAGAAAGAGAAAGAGAAATACGTATGCTAATAGATATATATGGAATCTAAGAAGAAAAATGTCATGAAGAACCTAGGGGTAAGGTGGGAAGGAAGTCACAGACCTACTAGAGAATGGACTTGAGGATATGGGGAGGGGGAAGGGTAAGCTGTGACAAAGTGAGAGAGTGGCATGGACATATATACACTCCCAAACGTAAAATAGATAGATAGTGGGAAGCAGCCACATAGCACAGGGAGATCAGCTCAGTTCTTTTTGACCACTTGGAGGGGTGGGATAGGGAGTGTGAAAGGGAGGGAGATGCAAGAGGGAAGAGATATGGGAACATATGTATATATATAACTGATTCACTTTGTTATAAAGCAGAAAGTAACACACCATTTTAAAGCAATTATACTCCAATAAAGATGTTTAAAAAAAAAGAGTCATGTACCAAAATATTCATTGCAGCTCTATGTACAATAGCCAGGAGATGGAAGCAACTAAGTGTCTATCATCGGATGAATGGATAAAGAAAATGTGGCACATATATACAATGGAATATTACTCAGCCATAAAAAGAGACGAAATTGAGTTATTTTAGTGTTTTGGATGGACCTAGAATCTGTCATACAGAGTGAAATAAGTCAGAAAGAGAAAAAGTAATACCGTATGCTAACACATATATATGGAATCTAAAAAGAAATGTCATGAAGAGCCTAGGGGTAGTTCGGGAATAATGACACAGACCTATTAGAGCATGGACTTGAATATATGGGGAGGGGGAAGGGTAAGCTGTGACAAAGTGAGAGAGTGGCATGGAGATATATACACTAGCATACATAGGGTGTATAGCTAGTGGGAAGCAGCCGCATGGCACAGGGTGATCAGCTAGGTGCTTTGTGACCACCTAGATGGTTGGGATAGGAAGGGTGGGAGTGATGGAGACGCAAGTGGGAAGAGATATGAGAACATATGTATATGTATAACTGATTCACTTTGTTGTAAAGTAGAAAGTAACACACCACTTTAAAGCAGTTTTACTCTAATAAAGATGTTTTTAAAAATCTAGAAACAATAAATGCAGGAGAGGGTGTAGAGAAAAGGGAACCGTCTGGCACTGTTGGTGGGAATATAAGTTGATACAGCCACTATGGAGAACAGTATGGAGGTTCCTTAAAAAACTACAAATAGAACTACGATACGACCCAGGAATCCCACTACTGGACATATACCCTGAGAAAACCATAATTCAAAAAGAGTCATGTACCAAAATGTTCATTGCAGCTCTATTTACAATACCCAGGATATGGAAGCAACCTAGGTTTCCATCAACAGATGAATGGATAAAGAAGATGTGGCATATATATACAATGGAATATTACTCAGCCATAAAAAGAAAGGAAATTGAGTTATTTGTAGTGAGGTGGATGGACCTAGAGTGTGTCGTACAGAGTGAAGTAAGTCAGCAAGAGAAAAACAAATACTGTATTCTAACATATATGTATGCAATCTAAAGAAAAAAAAAGAAAAAGAAAAAGTCATGAAGAACCTAGGGTCATGTCGGGAGTAAAGACACAGAACTAGTAGAGAATGGACTTGAGGAAACGGGAAGGGGGAATGATATGCTGGGACAAAGCGAGAGAGTGGCATGGACATATATATACTACCAAATGTAAAATACAAAGCTAGTCGGAAGCAGCCGCATAGCACAGGGAGATCAGCTAGGTGCTTTGTGACCACATAGAGGGGTGGGATAGGGAGGGTGAGAGGGAGGGAGACGCAAGAGGGAAGAGATATGGGGATATATATATATATATATATATATATATATGTATAACTGATTCACTTTGTTATAAAACAGAAAGGAACACACCATTGTTAAGCAATTTTACTCCCATAAAGATGTTTAAAAAAAGAAATATTATTTCTGAGTGGTATTCCGTGCTATGAATATACCACAATTAACCATTCACCCGCTGAGGGACATCTGGATTGTTTGTAGCTTTGGCCTATTCTGAATAAAGGTGCTTTAAAAATAAATAAATAAATAAATAAATAAATAAATAAAAATCCCTATATAATTCCAATGTTCAGCTGAGGTTGAAAACAACTTTTCTAAAACATACGCTCTTTTCAGTATACTCATTTTCTTTAAACTTTCCCCATCATAAAAATCACTTAAAATCATTGTTAGAAATACAGATTTCTCTTACCTTTACCCAGACATTCTGATTTAGTAGGTTTAGTTGGGACCTATAAGTCCTATTTTTAAAGAGTGTAAGGAAAGAAAAATTTACGTGCCATTCCAGTTCTACAAAAATCAAACCATTAACCACTATATTCACCCACAAACAGTGTATCCTGAGGGGAATTGAAGATGGAGAAAAACTGGAAGCAAAATGCTTCCAATTTGTGCTTTGGATATACTGACCCCTAGACTCATAAGATATATATCTAAGGGAAAATTTCAGTGACCTCAGATCCTTGCATTTTCCCATATGTATCAACACACTAAAAATCATTAACTTGAGATGTCTGTTATTTGTTATTAGCAGTAAGTTTTTGTGCTTGACCTCGTGCTTTTCCCAGCAAAAAAGTTCATATATTTCCCGGCTCCTCCCTTAGGTTTCCAGAGTAGTTCCTCAGAGCTGTCTGAGAAGCTGTCTCCTGGTCGAAATTCGTCAGTAACTCACAACATTTACATTGTGTATTTTTGTTTCAGTTGACAGTTTTGGAAACCACAATGGGGCCCAGAGTACCTTCTGTTTTGCCTGCACTGTATAAGGGTCCAGAGCCTTGGTACCAGCAAGGGTCACTTGTGCCCATTTGCCTCCTTGGTGTGTCCAGAAAATTGGGTGAAACTCTCCTGGGTCTTAGATCTCCCGTTATTGGCTGATGATCCTAAGTTTTATTTGATGGTGGACAAACTACTTGCTGTAAGGAGGTTTTCCTTAAACTTAGTTTCAAGAAGAGGTACCCGTCCCCACATTTGAAAGATATTGTGTTAAAAAGACACCAGGGAAAATTCACCCAGTTGGAAGATACTGGGATTTGCTCTGTTGAAAAACACTGAGTAGTCTGGACTGGGTGATTAGGTAGGAAACTGGCCTCATGTTTTCCCTAAACAAGGGTCATCAGAGAGCCAGCCTTCAACTAACACCACAGCCAGGTTCATGTACAATATATATGAAACTTATACTTGCAAGGACTTACTTAATTGGGAACTAAGAAAATCTAACGCTAAAAATGGCCAAGATGGGGCTCTTTTTCACGTTCCCAAATTGGATTTTCTGTACACAGAGAAAGCTGGCTTGAAAGGAACATCTTTTCAGAATTCTGACCTTAAAGGAACAAAATCCTTTCTAGGAGGAGCTTGCATTTCTCTTCCTGTGCCTTTGAAATGTAAATGTTCTACTAGATCTTCTTAGATGTTTTGCTCTGTGTTTTGAGAGAATGGTATTTGCCATCCAGAAGGTACACATATGGTGTAGATTTGGCAGCCAGTTGAATAGACAGGGATTCTGAGCAGTCTCTTTGGCTATGCCAGCTCTCAGGGAAATTTGTCATAGGGATTCCAGCCCATAAGGGACCTTTTTCATCTCAATCTTCGTTGTGTCCCCCTGTACAATGAAGGCCTTTACTTTCTTAGACTATTTTGGGGAGTAAAGTTTCTGGACCTTGTGAAAACTGTACTTTTTGCACTCTCTTGTAAGGACACATCTTGCATCTTATTGGTTTGGGTTGCTATTAAGATACTACTCATCAATGGCCAGACTATGGATCCTTTAAATTGGAAAAACTTCTAAATTGATAAATCTATAGAGAGCTCTCATTATAAACAGCTGTTTTATTGGGACCTATTGAAAGACCAAATTAAAATCTGGATGCAAAAATATAACAGCTTAAGAACTCCCTTAGATTAAAACAAACAAAGAAACAAACAATGGTCTGGGAAACCTTACTTGTGGTCTTGGATTCCCCTTAATGGGTCTTATGGATGTTAATAAAAATACTAGGTTAATTAATGTTAATTAGGTTGATTAACAAGGGAATTGGAGGAAGTTGAGGGGAAGGTCAAATGACTTCTTCCAAACAAAGTGGAAATTTTAAAGTGACTCGTCCCAACAGGATAGAAATCTTACATGGTTTTTATGAAATGGGATAAATAAAATGGACACTGATGGGATCAAAACAAACACAACCTAAGTTTGGATGGCAAAAGGGTCCCCCAAATGGTCCCTCCAACATTAAAAGGCCCCAAACAAGTCTGCTTTATTTACCCCAGTTTTTTAAAAATTAAAAAGCTTAAAGAAAATTACAGAGGTACCTGACAAGCAATTGCTTGGAACAAAGTTAGGTTGGTTAATTAAGTTAATGACTGACAAAAGGGATTGACCCCTCACTGGGGATGTTGACTTAAAATAATTGCACATGAGAATTGTGACTCACGTTTTATTTGGGTCAAAATTGCTAGGAGAAACACTGACTGAAACCACGCACCCTGTCCAGGCAAAGACAGTAACAATTTGCATGAGTTATTTTATGACAGGAGATCCTGGTAAGGAGCGTGGAACGAACAAGCCAACGCCAAGCAGAAAAGTTCAAAAGTTCAAAAGGAGAAAGGAGACGCCAGTGTACATGTCCTACTAACCTCCCAGAATCCTCCTCGCTGGAATCCATCTTGGCTGAGTGGTTGCGTGTGTCACCAGAAAGGACCCTGAGTCAGGATGATTGACCAGAGACAGCCTGGAAACTAACCCCATTATCATAAAACCCGAGACTACGAGCCATGTGGCAGAGTAGTTCTGGGTTCCCTTACCCTGCTGCTCTCCACCCGGGTGCCCCTTCCCAAAAAATATCTTGCTTTGTCAGCACGTGTGTCTCCTCGGATGATTCATTTCTGAGTGTTAGATAAGACCCCACTCTTGGGCCCTGGAAGGGGTCCCCCTTCCTGCAACAAAATGGAGACTATAGACTGGGAGACAGCATTTCAGATAGTTCTGAGGAACTGCTCCAAAGAGGTAGGGGGGAAGATCGGTATATATGTGATTTTGGTGACAGGGGAGTACATACAATCAGGCACATTTTTTTTCTTAGCAGAAGGTTACGAGGAGCAGTCATCACCATGAAGGATTTTAGTGCTTTTCTAGATATGAAGAGGTGAAAGAATTGGGCTCATAAAATTGGCTCCTGAAAATATCAAACTATCTGAAGACCTGTTCTGCTAGTTTTTCCCAGAGAACAGAGTGCCTCATTTCTGCTCTCCACCCTGAACTCCTTTCAGGGGGGTGTTAAAATCAGCAGCTGCAGCAGCACATGATTTAATCCTTGTAGAGGTAGTTGGCAAATGCCAATTTGTTGTTGACAGGGACCCCAAAGTCTTTTATACATAAATGGATAAAATGGCCAGGGGATAACAAGGAAAGTTTCTGGGATTCCTTGTAAGACCAAGACTTGTTGCTGGGGTCATAATGGAGGCTAAAGTTAAAGGTATAAGAGTTGGTAGAATTGAGATGAAAGTTTACAAAAATCTGTATATTTGAATGGGCTTTATATAAGATGGTTACATCTCTTTTGCCTAATTGTATTCTGGGATAGACATTATGTCTCACTGGGGAATGATTCCCCTGTCTGGTATTATAAGACAAGGCATATAAATCTGCCCCTCAGGCAATATTAATTAAACATACTAAAGGAAACCAACAGGGTTACTTGAGCCCAGAGAATATGAAGTAAAAACTGGTGGCTAATATTAAGGGGCTAATAAAAGCAATAATGGAGTTTTTTTGCCCCTAGGGCAATCTGCTCTGGGTTTAACTTGTGCACGCAGAAAGAGGGCCATTGTTGAATGCCTTGTGCAAACTTTTAAAGGCATGATAAATTGAACCCCAAATTTCTTGAACATAGAATTCTTGATTCCCAGTTTAGTTAGAAATCTTGCTGATATAAGGAAATAAATTAAAGAAAATATAGTTGGGCAAATCAATCTTTTAATATCACTTAGGTAGCAGAGTTCTTTGGGAAGTTAAAAGCAAATATATTTGTCTTGCCAATCTCTACAAATCAGAAATGTAAGTACAGTCCACAAGGACTTGAGAGAGCCTAATTAACTCAGGTAGAATATAAAACCAAACGAAAAAAAAGGGGAAAGGTTTTTGAAAGTTAAGAATTCTAACTCATATATGTAATTAAAAGTAATAAAATTAATAAGGAAAACATCTTTGTATGAAAGGAAAAAAGATATAAGGAATGGAAATGCAGTCTGTTAAGGGAAAAGAGTAAATTTGTCCTGGAGAGAAAAAAAGGGGGGGGGGCATAGGACAAAATTTGAAGGTAAAGTGGGAAATTATAGAAGGTTTGTGGGATAAGAACCCTGAAACAAGAGTTTTGTGGATGGTCAGGACTAGTTAAGATTAGAAGAAAATTTAATTGAGTAAATAAATTTTAATATTAAAAGTAAGCCAGTGTGACCACCTGGAGGGGTGGGATAGGGAGGGTGGGAGGGAGGAAGAAGCAAGAGGGAAGGGATATGGGAACAGATGTATATGTATAACTGATTCACTTTGTTATAAAGCAGAAACTAATAAAAAAATAAATAAAAAGAAAGAAAGAAAGAAAGTTTTATAACATTAAAAAAAAGCAAGCCAGTACAAAACTAGAATTGGTTTGCTCTTTGTTTTAAGAGAATGAATTCTTTTAAAAAATATTAATCTACTTTTAATAACAGGTTGTAAAGTTTATCTTCTAAGTAATCTGTTGTAACTTTCAGTATTTGCCTTTAAATTCTTTTCTTGTCACTTTGATTGAGTGAATAAGTATTGTTTCATGGTGACCTATGAGTCTATTTTGACCAAGTGTTTTAAAACCTTTTGATATCTTTAATACTTCCTGAAGTCAAATTCTAAATGAAGTTCTTTTGACCTCTAGCTAACCTTGGGATGCTTCAGAGGGCCCCTGAAACATCAAAGAGGTATTAAAATAATAAAGTTTATCTGGTATGTTAAGTTACAATGGGAAACATCATCAAATTGCATGGGTAAATGTCATTAATATAGATAGTCTAGAAATTATATGGAATTCCTAAAAATCTGGTTTATCCTAGTATAATGTTATCAGTCATAGTTCTAGTTATTATCTTAAAATATTGTATGTTACAGAAATAACTTTGTCAATTACATTGTAATCAGATCTTTATGCTATTTTAAGTCTTTTGTCATTTATAGACAGTTATTATTTTACTCTGATGCTTTAACAAAAGTGAAGATCTTCAAGAAGGTATTTTTGAAAAGGGCTTTTTGAAAATTATAGGTTTCTGATGACTTTTAGATCATACCATTGAACTGGGTAAGAAATTACAAAACTATTGGAAAACTTAATGGCTTCATCCAGACCAACAAAATTTAATTACATGGACTGAAAGAACTGATAAATATGAATTACAATTTATGACTTTTGGTCTGAAATATTACTGTCTTTTAATATTTGCTTTCCAGAAAACCTTACCTCTTATGTTAACTATGACCTACAGCAAGGTGATAAATTATACCTTTATAAACAGATATGAAACACTTATCTTCTTCTCTCTACCTAATCCCTCCAGAATTTGACTTCTCCAGCTGGCTTCCCTCTGGATTTGATGGCTTATTGTGATCCAGATTACAACTAGCTATACATTGTTTTAATTTGTTCTCTCTTTGTTGTTTTGAAAGTGTTCATAATTTCTCTGCTGTACTATAACCTTATTGATGTTACTAACTGTAATACTTATATCCTATTTTATAAGATTGTTGTCTCTTGCATTACCCAGTGTGTAGCCAGACATACAACAGAATTAATGATGGCTAAACATCTTGAGGCAATTGATCACATATATAGCTCTCTATAAAATTAATTGTAATAGTGCAACTCTAGATATGGGAAGAAGCAACAAAGGACAAATATTTCCTGTATCATAATATAATAAATAAAAATAATTTTACTGGCTGGGTTATATTGACCATATTATCTTTGATACATGGTATAGTTTGAGTCAAAATTTAATCTCTTAACTGAATTTATTAGTACTCTGTTCCAATTTCTCTAAAGTGAGAAAAAAATCAACGTGCACTATATAGAAAATTCTTAACATAAAACTCCTGTTTTACCATTTTTATCCCCCAATTTCACTGTTACATAACAACAAACATAATTTCAATATACTATACAGACCCAACCTCATACCATAGTCCAATTTTTGGTTCTCTGTTAAATGAGTTAGCTGGATTTCCATACAATATAAAGAGTCCATGCATTCTATATGTTTGCCTAAGCTAGCTATCTATACAAATTCTCTTCCAAGGCAGGGGCCCCACCTGTACAGAATAAAGTAGGCAGCCTTATTCCTGAGAAGTACAGTGATAAACTGATTTGTCTTAGGTTCTCAGAGTCTGCCCTCTCAGGACCCTGTCTTTGGAAAGAAAACAAAAATGGATACTTACTCTGCCTGCAAACTACAGAAAACTCAACCCCTTTTATGCCATACCATGCACGTCACCCACAGAAATGTCTCCAATAAAATAATATATCTAATTGGAATTTTGAAAAACAGTGCCCTCTGACTTGGAATCCTGACGTACTTAAAAAAAAAAAATAACAAAGCGTCTCCCAGCTGCTGCTGATACTGTGATACTGGTCCTTATAGTACTACCTTGACCGGATGCTTTGAATTGCTATATATTGTAAACTTTTATGGCACATAGAGCCTTGATCCACCAATATCACTACCACTCCATTTGAAACATGTTCTGTGGACTTTCTGCTGAATGCCCAAAGACTGCAACTACTCATCTCCACCACAGTCTCTCACCTGTGTATTTCTACTTAACCTTCCCCTAGTAGCAGTTAGAAGTTTGTGTAACCTACAGTTGATTATAGAGCAACCTACTCAGAATGATAAGTGAAGTGGACATAGTCAATCTATCCAAGAAAGAGTTTAGGATAGTGATCAATAAGATGAACAAAAAATTCAGGAGAAGAATGGATGCACAGAGAGAGAAGTTAGAAGATTTTAACAAAGATTTAGAAAATATATAAAACAACCAAAGATGAAGAATACAACAACTGCAAAGAAAAATACACTAGAAGGAAATAATAGTACATTAAATGATAAAGAGGAAAAGATCAGTGAGTTAGAATAGAGTAACAGAAAACATTGATGCTGAATAGAGAAAAGAAAAAAATGAAAAGAAATGAGGACAGTTTAAGAGACCTCTGGAAAACATCAAGAGCACTAATAGTTACACTATAGGGGTCCCAGAAGGAGAAGAGAGAGAAAGGGGCTGAGAACATAATTGAAGACTTAATAGCTGAAAACTTCCCTAATGTGGGAAAAAAAAAAAGGACATAAAGTCCAGGAAGGACTGAGAGTCCCAAGTAGGATTAACACAAAGAGGAAATCAACAAGATACACTGTAATTAAAGTGGCAAAAACAAAAGCTAGAGAATATTAAAAGCAGCAAGGGAAAAGCAACACATTACGTACAAGGGAACTTCCATATAGCTATGAGATGACTTTTCAACAGAAACTCTGCAGGCCAAAAGGGAATGGCAAAATATAGTTAAAGTGATGAGAGGGAAAAAGCTACAACTGAGAATACTCTACTTGGCAAGGCTTTCATTTGGATTTGATGGAGAGATCAAAAGCTTTAAAGATAAACAAAAGCTGAAAGAGTTCAACACCATCAAGCCAGCATTCAAAGAAATGTTAAAGGAACTACTCTACGTGAAAAAGAAAAGGCCAAAACTAGAAACATAAAAATTAAGAACAGATAAATGTCATTGGTAAAGGCAAACATATAGAAAAGGTAGGAAATCAACCATGAAAAAAGCTACTAGGAAGGTTAAAAGATGAAACTAGTAAAATCATCTATATCCACATTAAGCAGATAAGAGATAATACAATTAGATAACATATAAAATATGATATCAAAACAGTAATTGTGCGGGCAGGAGATTACAAATGCAGGCTTGTTAAAATGCATTTGAAATTAAGAGTTCAGAAAATTAAAACAATCACATATATATGTAGATTGCTATATTTAAACTCATGGTAACCACAAACCAAAAATTAATAATATATGCAAACAAAAAACCAAAATGAAATCCAAAAATAACACTAAAGATAGCCATCAAATCATAAGGGAAGAGAAGAAAATAAGAAAGGAACAAAAAAGACTTACAAAAACAAAGTACAATAAACAAAATGGCTATAAGAACATACATATTGGGGCTGGTCGGAGAAGATGGCGGAAGAGTAAGACGCAGAGATCACCTTCCTCCCCATAAATACATCAGAAATACATCGACACGTGGAACTGCTCCTATAGAACACCCACCGAATGTTGGCAGAAGATCTCAGACCTCCCAAAAGGCAAGAAACTCCCCACGTAACTGGGTAGGGCAAAAGAAAAAAGAAAAAACAGAGACAAAAGAATAGGGACGGGACCTGGGCCAGTGGGAGGGAGCTGTGAAGGAGGAAAGGTTTACACACATAAGGAAGCCCCTTTGAGGGCGGAGACTGTGGGTGGCAGAGGGGGGAAGCTTCAGAGCTGTGGTGGAGAACGCAGCAACAGGGCTGTGGAGGGCAAAGCGGAGAGATTGCCGCAGAGAGGATTGGTGCCGAAAAGCACTAACCAGCCCGAGAGCCTTGTCTTCTCATCTGCCGGGGCGGGCGGGGGCTGGGAGCTGAGGCTGGGGCTTCGGTGAGATCTCAGGGAGAGGACTGGGGATGGCGGCATGAACTCAGCCTGGAGGGACGAGTGCACCACGGTTAGACGGGATGGAGTCCAGGAAAAAAGTCTGGACCTGCTGAAGAGGCAAGATACTTTTTCTTCCCTCTTTGTTTCCTAGTGCGGGAGGAGAGGGGATTAAGAGCGCTGCTTAAAGGAGCTCCAGAGATGGGCGTGAGCCGCGGCTATCAGCGCGGACCTCAGAGACAGGCATGAGATGTTAAGGCTGCTGCTGATGCCAGCAAGAAGTCTGTGTGCAAGCACAGGTCACTATCCACAACTCCCCTCCCGGAGCCTGGAAAGACCGCCACTGCCAGGGTCCCGTGATCCAGGGACAACTTCCCCGAAAGAACGCATGGTGCACCTAAGGCTGCTGCAACATCACGCTGGCCTCTGCCGTGGCAGGCTCACCCCGCATCCGTACCCCTCCCTCACCCCGGCCTGAGTGAGTCAGAGCTCCCGAATCAGCTGCTCCTTTAACACCATCGTGTCTGAGTGAAGAACAGATGCCCTCAGGCGACCTACATGCAGAGGCGGGGCCAAATCCAAATCTGAACAGGGGAGCAGGGCGCACAAAGAAGAGAAAGGGAAATCACTCCTAGCAGCCTCAGGAGCAGCGGATTAAATCTCCACAATCAACTTGATGCTCCCTGAATCTGTGGAATTCCTGAATACACAACAAATCACCCCAAATTGAGGAGGTGGACTTTGGGAGCAAGATATATTATTTTTTACCCTTTTCCTCTTTTTGTGAGTTTGTATGTGTATGCTTCTGTGTGAGATTTTGTCTGCATAGCTTTGCTTTCACCATTTGTCCTTGGGTTCTGTATGTCCATTTTTTTTTTTTTGGTTTTCTTACTTAAACAATTTTTTTTCTTAATAACTATTTTTTATTTAAATAACTTGATTTTATTTTATCTTACTTTATGTTATTTTATTTTATCATCTTTCTTTCTTTCTTTCTATTTTTTCTCCCTTTCATAATGAGCCGTGTGGATGAAAGTCTCTTGGTGCTCCAACCAGCACTCAGCGCTGTATCTCTGAGGTGGGAGAACCAACTTCAGGACACAGGTCCACAAGAGATCTCCCAGCTCCACATAATATCAAACGGTGAAAAACTCCCAGAGATCTCCATCTCAACACCAAGACCCAGCTTCACTCAACGACGAGCAAGCTACATTGCTGGACAACTTATGCCAAACAACTAGCAAGACAGGAACACAACCCCACCCATTAGCAGAGAGGCAGCCTAAAATTATACTAAGACCACAGACACGCTAAAACACACCACAAGACGTGGAACTGCCCACCAGAAAGACAAGATCCACCCTCATCCAGCAGAACACAGGCACTAGTCCCCTCCACCAGGAGGCCTACACAGCACACTGAAACAACCTTAGTCCCTGGGGACAGACACCAAAAACAACGGGAACTATGAATCTGCAGCCTGTGAAAAGGAGACCTCAAACACAGTAAGTTAAGCAAAATGAGAAGACAGAAAAACACACAGCAGATGAAGGAGCAAGATAAAAACCCACCAGGGGCCTCGCTGGTGGCGCAGTGGTTGAGAGTCCGCCTGCCGATGCAGGGGATACGGGTTCGTGCCCCGGTCTGGGAGGATCCCATATGCCGCGGAGCGGCTGGGCCCGTGAGCCATGGCCACTGGGCCTGCGCGTCCGGAGCCTGTGCTCCGCAATGGGAGAGGCCACAACAGTGAGAGGCCCGCATACCGCAAAAAGAAAAAAAAAAAAAAACCCACCAGAACTAACAAATGAAGAGGAAATAGGCAGTCTACCTGAAAAAAATTTCAGAATAATGATAGTAAAGATGATCCGAAATGTTGGAAATAGAATAGAGAAAATGCACAAAACATTTAACAAGGACCTAAAAGAACGAAAGAGGAAACAAGCAATGATGAAAAGCACAATAATTGAAATTAAAAATACTCTAGAAGGGATCAATAGCAGAATAACTTAGGCAGGGGAACGGATACGTGACTTGGAAGATAAAATAGTGGAAATTACTACTGCAGACCAGAATAAAGAAAAAACAATGAAAAGAATTGAGGACAGTCTCAGAGACATTGGGGACAACATTAAACGCATCAACATTCGAATTATAGGGGTCCATAAGAAGAAGAGAAAAAGAAAGGGACTGAGAAAATATTTGAAGAGATTATAGTTGAAAACTTCCCTAATATGGGAAAGGAAATTGTTAATCAAGTCCAGGAAGCACAGAGAGTCTGGTACAAGATAAATCCAAGGAGAAACATGCCAACACATATTTATCAAACTATCAAAAATTAAATACAAAGAAAACATATTAAAAGCAGCAAGGGAAAAACAACAAATAACAAACAAGGGAATCCCCATAAGGTTAAGAGCTGATGTTTCAGCAGAAACTCTGCAAGGCAGAAGGGAGTGGCAGGACATATTTAAAATGCTGAAGGAGAAAAACCTACAACCATGATTAATCTACACAGCGAGTATCTCATTCAGATTTGATGGAGAAATTAAAAGCTTTACAGTCAAGGAAACGATGAGAGAGTTCAGCACCACAAACCCAGCTTCCAAAAAATGCTAAAGAAACTTCTCTAAGCAAGAAACAAAAGAGAAGGAAAAGACCTACAATAACAAACCCCAAACAATTAAGAAAATGGGAATAGGTACATATATATCGATAATTACCTTAAATGTAAAATGGATTAAATGCTCCCACCAAAAGACACAGACTGGCTGAATGGATACAAAAACAAGACCCATATATATGCTGTCTACAAGAGACCCACTTCAGACCTAGAGACACATACAGACTGAAAGTAAGGGGATGGAAAAAGATATTCCATGCAAATGGAAATCAAAAGAAAGCTGGAGTAGCAATTCTCATATCAGACAAAATAGACTTTAAAATAAAGACTGTTAAAAGAGACAAAGAAGGACACTACATAATGATCAAGGGATCGCTCCAAGAAGAAGATATAACAATTGTAAATATTAATTCACCCAACATAGGAGCACCTCAATACATAAGGCAAATACTAACAGCCATAAAAGGGGAAATCGACAGTAACACATTCATAGTAGGGGACTTTAACACCCCAATTTCACCAATGGACAGATCATCCAAAATGAAAATAAGTAAGGAAACACAAGTTTTAAATGATACATAAATAAGATGGGCTTAATGGATATTTATAGGACATTCCATTCAAAAACAACAGAATACACATTTTTCTCAAGTGCTCATGGAATATTCTCCAGGATAGATCATATCTTGGGTCACAAATCAAGACTTGGTAAATTTAAGAAAATTGAAATTGTATCAAATATCTTTTCTGACCACAATGCTATGAGAATAGATATAAATTACAGGAAAAGATATGTAAAAAATACAAACACATGGAGGCTAAACAATACACTACTTAATAACGAAGTGATCACTAAAGAAATCAAAGAGGAAATCAAAAAATACCTAGAAATAAATGACAATGGAGACACGACGACTCAAAACCTAAGGGATGCAGGAAAAGCAGTTTCAAGAGGGAAGTTTATAGCAATACAATCCTACCTTAGGAAACAGGAAACATCTCGAATAAACAACCTAACCTTGCACCTAAAGCAATTAGAAAAAGAAGAACAAAAAACCCGAACGTTAGCAGAAGGAAAGAAATCATAAAAATCAGATCAGAAATAAATGGAAAAGAAATGAAGTAAATGAGAGAAAAGATCAATAAAACTAAAGGATGTTTCTTTGAGAACATAAAAAAATTGATAAACCATTAGACAGAGTCATCAAGAAAAAAAGGGAGATAACTCAAATCAATAGAATTAGAAATGAAAAAGGAGAAGTAACAACTGACACTGCAGGAATACAAAAGATCATGAGAGATTACTACAAGAAACTCTATGCCAATAAAATGGACAACCTGGAAGAAATGGACAAATTCTCAGAAATGCACAACCTGCCAAGACTGAATCAGGAAGAAACAGAAAATATGAATAGACCAATCAAAAGCACAGAAATTGAAACTGTAATTAAAAATCTTCCAACAAACAAAAGCCCAGGACCAGATGGCTTCACAGGCGAATTCTATCAATCATTTAGAGAAGAGGTAACATGTATCCTTCTCAAACTCTTCCAAAATATAGCAGAGGGAGGAACACTCCCAAACTCATTCTATGAGGCCACCATCACCTTGATACCAAAACCAGACAAGGATGTCACAAAGAAAGAAAAGTAGAGGCCAAAATCACTGATGAACATAGATGCAAAAATCCTCAACAAAACACTAGCAAACAGAATCCAACAGCACATTGAAAGGATCATACACCGTGATCAAGTGAGCTTTATTCCAGGAATGCAAGGATTCTTCAATATACACAAATCAATTGACATGATACACCATATAAACAAATTGAAGGATAAAAACCATATGATCATCTCAATAGATGCAGAGAAAGCTTTAGACAAAATTCAACACCCATTTATGATAAAAACCCTGCAGAAAGTATGCAGAGAGGGAACTTACCTCAACATAATAAAGGCCATATATGATAAACCCACAGCCAACGTCGTCGTCAATGGTGAAAAACTGAAACCATTTCCAATAAGATCAGGAACAAGACAAGGTTGCCCGCTCTCACCACTATTATTCAACATAGTTTTGGAAGTTTTAGACACAGAAATGAGAGAAGAAAAGGAAATAAAAGGAATCCAAATTGGAAAAGAAGAAATAAAGCTGTCACTGTTAGCAGATGCCATGATACTATACATAGAGAATCCTAAAGATGCTACCAGAAAACTATTAGAGCTAATCAATGAATTTGGTAAAGTAGCAGGATACAAAATTAATGCACAGAAATCTCTGGCCTTTCTGTACATGAATGATGAAAGTGAAATTAACAAAACACTCCCATTTACCATTTCCAGAAAAAGAATAAGATATCTAGGAATAAACCTACCTAAGGAGACAAAATATCTGTATGCAGAAAATTATAAGACACTGATGAAAGAAATTAAAGATGATACAAATAGATGGAGAGATATACCATGTTCTTGGATTGGAAGAATGAACAATTTGAAAATGAATCTAGTACCCAAAGAAATCCACAGATTCAATGCAATCCCTATAAAACTACCATTGGCATTTTTCAGAGAACTAGAACAAATAATTTCACAATTTGAGTGGAAACACAAAAGACCCCAAAAGGGCAAAGCAATCTTGAGAGAGAAAAACAGAGCTGGAGGAATCAGGTTCCCTGACTGTAGACTATACTACAAATCTAAAGTAAACAAGAAAGTATAGTACTGGCACAAAAACAGAAATATAGATCAATGGAATAGGACAGAAATCCCAGAGGTAAACCCACGGACATTTGGTCACCTTATCTTTGATAAAGGAGGCTGTATATACTGTGGAGAAAAGACAGTGTCTTCAGTAAGTGGTGCTGGGAAAACTGGACAGGGACATGTAAAAGTATGAAATTAGAACACTCCCTAACACCTCACAGAGAAATAAATTCAAAATGGATTAAAGACCTAAATGCCAGGCCAGACACTATCAAAATCTTAGAGGAAAACATTGGCAAAACACTCTATGGCATGAATCACAGCAAGATCCTTTATGACCCACCTCCTAGAGAAATGGAAATAAAAACAAAAATAAACAAATGGGACCTAATGAAACTTAACAGCTGTTGCACAGCAAAGGAAACCATTAACAAGACCAAACGACAACCCTCAGAATGGGAGAAAATATTTGCAAATGAAGCAACTGACAAAGGATTAATCTCCAAAACTTACAAGGAGCTCATGCAGCTCAATAACAAATAAACAAACAATACAATACAAAAATGGGCAGAAGACCTAAATAGACATTTCTCCAAAGAAGATATACAGATTGCCAAAAACACATGAAAGAATGCTCAACATCATTAATCATTAGAGAAATGCAAATCAAAACTACAATGAGATATCATCTCACACCCGTCAGAATGGCCGTCATCAAAAAATCTACAAACTATAAATGCTGGAGAGGATGTGGAGAGAAGGGAATTCTTCTGCACTGTTGGTGGGAATGTAAATTGATAAAGCCACTATGGAGAACAGTATGGAGTTTCCTTAAAGAAACTAAAAATAGAACTACCATAAGACACAGGAATCCCACTACTGGGCATATACCCTGAGAAAACCATAATTCAAAAAGAGTCATGTACCAAAATATTCATTGCAGCTCTGTTTACAATAGCCAGGACATGGAAGCAACCTAAGTCTACATCATCAGATGAATGGATAAAGAAGATGTGGCACATATATACAATGGAATATTACTCAGCCATAAAAATAAATGAAATATAGATATTTGTAGTGAGGTGGATGTACCTAGAGTCTGTCATACACAGTGATGTAAGTCAGAAAGAGTAAAACAAATACTGTATGCTAACACTTATGTATGGATCTAAGAAAAAAAAAGGATCATGAAGAACCTAGGGGCAGAATGGCAATAAATATATAGACCTACTTGAGAATGGACTTGAGGATATGGGGAGGGGGAAGGGTAAGCGGTGACAAAGTGAGAGAGTTGCATGGACATATATACACTACCAAATGTAAAATAGATAGCTAGTGGGAAGCAGTCACATATCACAGGGCGATCATCTCGGTGGTTTGTTACCACCTAGAGTGGTGGGATAGGGAGTGTGGAAGTAAGGGAGACGCAAGAAGCAAGAGATATGGGAACATATGTATATGTATAACTGATTCACTTTGTTATAAAGCAGAAAATAACACACCATTGTAAAGCAGTTATTCTCCAATACAGATGTTAAAAAAATTAAAAAAAAAAACAGGAACATACATATTGATACTACTTTATTTTTTATTTTTATTTTGCAACATAATGATGTTGAGCATTCTTTCATGTGTTTGTTGGCAGTCTGTGTATATTCTTTGGATACATGTCTATTTAGGTCTTCTGCCCATTTTTGGATTGTTTTTTTTTTTATTTAGCTGCATGAGCTGCTTGTAAATTTTGCAGATTAATCCTTTGTCAGTTGCTTCATTTGCAAATATTTTCTCCCATTCTGAGGGTTGTCTTTTAGTGTTGTTTATGGTTTCCTTTGCTGTGCAAAGGCTTTGAAGTTTCATTAGGTCCCATTTGTTTATTTTTGTTTTTATTTCCATTTCTCTAGGAGGTGGGTCAAAAAGGATTTTACAGTGATTTATGTCATAGAGTGTTCTGCCTATGTTTTCCTCTAAGAGTTTGATGGTGTCTGGCCTTACATTTAGGTCTTTAATCCATTTTGAGCTTATTTTTGTGTATAGTGTTAAGGAGTGCTCCAATCTTGTACTTTTACATGTCCCTGTCCAGTTTTCCCAGCACCACTTATTGAAGAGGCTGTCCTTTCTCCACTGTACATTCCTGACTCCTTTATCAAAGATAAGGTGACCATATGTGCATGGGTTTATCTCTGGGCTTTCTATCCTGTTCCATTGATCTATCTTTCTGTTTTTGTGCCATTACCATATTGTCTTGATGACTGTAGCTTTGTAGTATAGTCTGAAGTCAGGGAGCCTGATTCCTCCAGCTCCGTTTTTCATTCTCATGATTGCTTTGGCTATTCGGGGTCTTTTGTGTTTCCATACAAATTGTGAAATTTTTTGTTCTAGTTCTGTGAAAAATGCCAGTAGTAGTTTCATAGGGATTGCATTGAATCTGTAGATTGCTTTCAGTAATAGAGTCATTTTCACAATGTTGATTCTTCCTATCCAAGAATATGGTATATCTCTCCATCTATTTGTATCATCTTTAATTTCTTTCATCAGTGCCGTATAATTTTCTGCATACACGTCTTGATACTACTTTAAATGTAAATAAGCTAGATGCTCAATTCAAAATACATAGAGTGGCTGAATGGATACAAAAACTAAACCCATATATACAGTGCCTACCAGACACACTTCAGATATAAAGATACACATGGACTAAATGTAAGGGTATGAAAAAAGGAATTCCATGGAAATGGAAATCAAAAGAAAGCTAAGGTAGCAATAGTTATATCAGACAAAATAGACTTTAAAATAAACACTATTACAAGAGACAAAGAAGGGCACTATACATAATGATCAAAGGATCAACTGATGAAGCAGATAAAACAATTGTAAATATATGTGCAGCCAACACAGGAACACCTAAATACATTACGGAAATTTTAACAGACATACAGGGAGAAATGAACAGTGACACAATAATAGTTAGGGAATTTAACACCCAGGTTACATCAATTCAAGGATCATCCAGACATAAAACCAAAAGGGAAACACTTGGCCTTAAATGACAGATTAGAGCACATGGAGTTATATAGAACATTCCATCTGAAAGCAGTATAATACCCATTGTTTTATAGTGCACATGTAACATTTTCTAGGATAGATCATACGCTAGGCCACAAAACAAGGCTCAGCAAATTTAAGAAAACTAAAATCAAATCAAGTGTCTTTTCCAACTACAACACTATGATACTAGAAATCAACTACAAGGACAAAAACTGCAAAAAAATCATGGAGGCTAAACAATATGCAATTAAATAAACAAAAATGGGTTACTGATGAAATAAAAGGTGAAAAAAAATACCTGGGGACAAATGAAAACAGAAGACAATGATACAAAATCTATGGGATGCAGCAAAAGTAGTTCTAAGGGGAAAGTTTATATAAATAGAAGCTTACCTCAGAAAATAAAAAAATCTCAAATAAACAACCTAAACTTTCAGCTAAAGGGGCTATAAAAAGAACAAACAAAACTCCAAGTTAGTAGAAGGAAAGAAATCATAACAATCAGAGTAGAAATAAATGAAAGAGACTAAGAAAAATCCAACAAAACAAAACAGAGACTTCCCTGGTGGTCCAGAGGGTAAGACTCCATGATCCCAGTGCAGGTGGCTCGAGTTCAATCCATAGTTGGGGAAGTAGATCCCACATGCATGCTGCAACTAAGAAGTGTGCATGCCACAACTGAAATTCTACATGCTGCAACTAAGAAGTCTGCATGTTGCAACTAAGACGTCCAGCTGCTGCAGCTAACGATCCTATGTGCTGCAGCTAAGATGTGGTGCAACCCAAATAAATAATAAATAAATATTAAAAAAAACAATAGATCAGTAGTTCTAACAACAGAATAAAACTAAGAGATGGTTCTTTGAAAAGATAAAAAAATTGATAAAACTTTAGCCAGCCTCATCAAAAGAGAGACAGACAGACAGACAGAAAAGGTCCAAATCAATTAACACAAAAATGAAAAGAAGAAATTACAATCAACATGACAGATGTACAAAGGATCATAAGAAATTACTACTAACAACTATTTGCCCATTAAATGAAAAACCTAGAAGTAAAGGACATACTCCTACAAATGTATACTCTCTAAAGAATGGACCAGGAAGAAATGAAAAATGTGAACAGAACAATTACTAGTAATGAAAAAATGCCCAACAAACAGAAGTCCAGGACCAGATGGCTTCACGTGTGATTTCTGCCAACATTTAGAGCAAAGATAATACCTATTTTTCTCAAATGACTGCAAAAAACTTCAGAGAAGGAGCGCCTCCAAACTCTTACTATGAGGCCAGCATCACCCTGATATCAAAACCAAAGACATCACCCCCCCAAAAAAAACACAGGCAAATATCACTGATTAACATAGATGCAAAAATCTTCAAAAAATATTAGCAATCTGAATCCAACAATACATCAAAAGGCTTGTTCACCAAGATCAACTAGTATTTATCCCAGGGATGCAAAAATTTTTCAATATTGAGAAGTCAATGTGATATACCACATTAACAGACTGAAGAATAAAATCCATGTGATTATCTTAATAGATGCAGAAAAACTTTTTACAAAATTTAACATCCACTTATGATAAAAATTCCAGAAACGGAGTATAGAGAGAACATACTTGAACATAATAATGGCCATATACAACAATTCCACAGCTAACATCATACTCAATGATGAACAGTCAGCCTTCCCACAAAATTCAGGAACATGACAGGGATGCCCATTCTCACCACTTCTATACAACATAGCATTGGAAGTCCTAGCCACAGCACTCAGATGATAAAAGGAAATAAAAGGTATATAAATTGGAAGGGAAGAGGTAAAACTGCCACTATTTGCAGTTTACATGATACTCTATATAAATAACCCTAAAACCTTCACACAAAAACAATTAGAACTAATATGTAAATTCAGCAAGTTAGAAGGATAAAAGATTAATATACAGAAATCTGTTGCATTTCTTTACACTAATAATGAAATATCAGACAGAGAAAGAAATAAAATCGCATTTGAAATGGCATCAAACATAATAAAATACCTAGAAATAAACTTAACCAAGGAGGTGAAAGACCTATTTGCTGAAAACTATAAAACACTGATAAAGGAAACAAAGTGATTCGAAGAAGTGGAAAGTTATCCCATGATCTTGGATCAGAATGAATATTGTTAAAATTGACATACTACCCAAAGCAACCTACAGGTATAATGATATCCCCTATCAAAACACCCATGACATTTTTCACAAAACTAAAACAAATAATTCTAAAATTTATTTGGAACCAAATAAGACCCAGAATTCCTAAAGCAATCCTGAGAAAAAGGACTAAACCTGGAGGCATAACCCTTCCTGACTTCAGACTATACTACAAAGCTATAGTAATTAAAACAACATGGTACTGGAACGAAAACAGACATGTAGATAATTTGAACAGAATAGAGAGCCCAGAAATAAACCCACTCACTAATGATCAATTAATCTACAACAAAGGAGACAAGAATATACAACAGAGAAAAGTAAGTCTGTTCAACAAGTGGTATGGGAAAGCTGAAAAGCTACATAAAATCAATGATAGGATAACACTTCTTCATTCCATATACAGAAATAACATCAAAATGGTTTAAAAACCAAAATATAGGGCATGACATCATAAAATTCCTAGAAGAGAATATAGACAAAATACTCTCTGACATAAATTGTAGCAATATTTTCTTAGATTGATCTCCAAAGGCAAAAGAAATTAAAGTAAAAATAACAAATGGGACCTAACCAAACTTATAAACTTTTGCACAGCAAAGGAAACCATCAACGAAACAAAAAGATAACATAAAGGCTAGGAGAAAATATTTGCAAATGATGCAATACACAAGCAGTTAATATCCAAAATATAAAAAGAGCTCTTATGACTCAGTACCGATAAAACATACATCCCAATTTAACAAAATGGGCAGAAGACCTAAATAGACATTTTTCCAAAGAAGATGTACAGATGATCAACAGGCACATGAAAAGATGCTCAACATCACTACTTATTAGAGAAATGCAAATCAAAACCACAATGAGATATAACCTCAAAATAGTCAGAATGTCTATCATCAAAATATCTACAAATAAATGCAGGAGAGGGTGTGGAGAAAAGGGAACTCTCCTACATTGTTGGTGGGAATGTAATTTGGTGCAGCCACTATGGAAAACACTACTGGGGTTCCTTAAAAAACTAAAAATAGAGCTACCATATGATCCAGTAATCCAACCACTGAGCATATATCTGGAAAAGACAAAAGCTCTAATTCAAAAAAATAAATGAACCCCAATGTTCCTAGCAGCACTATTTACAGTAGCCAAGAAATGTAAACAATTCAGGTTCCCATCATCAGACAATTGCTTAAGATGTGGAATATATATATAATGGAATATTACTTAGCCATATAAAATAATGTTGTATATCTCTGCCCCTGGGAGCAAAGACTGCCTTGTGTCCTGCCTGCCCTCTGCCATACACAGTGGGGTGTCACTCTAGGACCTTGATTCAGACAGATAATTTAATTGTTAATGAGGAAGATGGCAGAAGGGTAAGACGCGGAGATCACCTTCCTCCCCACAGATACACCAGAAATTCATCTACACGTGGAACAACTCCTACAGAACACCTACTGAACGCTGGCAGAAGACCTCAGACCCCCCAGAAGGCAAGAAAGTCCCCACGTACCTGGCCGGGTGGATGAAACGCTCTTAGTGCTGCAGCCAGGAGTCAGTGCTGTGCCTCTGAGGTGGGAGAGACAACTTCAGGACACTGGTCCACAAGAGACCTCCCAGCTCCACATAATATCAAGCAGCGAAAATCTCCCAGAGATCTCCATCTCAACACCAGCACCCAGCTTCACTCAACGACCAGCAAGCTACAGTGCTGGACACCCTATGCCAAACAACTAGAAAGACAGGAACACAACTCACCCATTAGCAGAGAGGCTGCCTAAAAACATAATAAGGCCACAGACACCCCAAAACACACCATCAGACATGGATCTGCCCACCAGAAAGAGAAGATCCAGCCTCATCCACCAGAACATAGGCAATAGTCCCCTCCACCAGGGAGCCTACACAACCCACTGAACCAACTTTAGCCACTGGGGACAGACACCAAAAACAACGGGAACTACGAACCTGCAGCCTGCACAAAGGAGAACCCAAACACAGTAAGATAAGCAAAATGAGAACACAGAGAAACACAATTCCACTCTTAGGTATAAACCCCAAATAATTTAAAATAAGTGTTCAAATAAAAGTGTGTACACAGGGCTTCTCTGGGGGCACAGTGGTTAAGAATCCACCTGCCAATGCAGGGGACATGGCTTTGAGCCCTGGTCTGGGAAGGTCCCACATGCCGTGGAGCAACTAAGCCCGTGAGCCACAACTAATGAGCCTGTGCTCTAGAGCCCGTGAGACACAACTACTGAGCCCGCATGCCACAGCTACTGAAGCCCACATGCCTAGAGCCTGTGCTCTGCAACACGAGAAGCCACTGCAATGAGAAGCCCGTACACTGCAATGAAGGGTAAACCCCACTTGATGCAACTAGAGAAAGCCCACACACACAACAGACCCAATGCCGCCAAAATAAAAAAAAAATTAAAATTAAAAAAATGTGTACATAAATGTTCATAGTAGCACTATTCACAATAGTTAAAATGTGGAAACCATCCAAATGTCTACCCTTATACTGATTAATGTATAAAGAAAGTGTTATATATCTATATGATGGAATATTCAGCTATGAAAAGGAATTCATGCTACACCATGAATGGATCTTGAAAACATTATAATGTTTTAAAAAGTTTTATATGTTTTATAAAGCCAGACATATAAAGTCACATATTATGTTTCCATTGATATGAAATATCCAAAATAAGTAAGTCCATAGAGACAGGATACAGATTAATGGTTGCCAGAGGTAACAGGTGAGTGGGCAAGGGAGACAGACTGGTTAATGGATAGAGAATTTCCTTTTGGGGTGACAAGAATGCTTTGGAATGAGATAGATATGATGGTTGCACAACACTGAATACACTAAATGCCACTGAATCTGGTACTTTAAAATGACCAATTTTATGTTATGTGAATTTCACCTCAATAAAAATAAACGCAGCAAATTCCAACAAAATGGATGAATCTCACAAACATAATGGTGATTAAATGAAGCCAGACACAAAAAAATAAACCCTTGATTATTCCATTTATATAAAGTTCACAAACAGGCAAAACTTCTGTTAGAAGTCAAAATAGTGGTAACAGTTAAGAGATAATGACTGGAAGGGGCATGAGAGGCTTCTGGGGTGCTAGTAACAATTGTTTCCTTATCTGTGTGCTCATTTAGGTGGATTTGTTCACTTTTTGAAAATTAATTGAGCTGTAGGGTATTTTTCTGTATGTATGTTATACTTCTATTAAAATTGTGCCTAAATAAGTGTTGTGAGTTACTTGAAATTGGAGATTTTTAAGTTCTGTGACAGATAAAATTGAAGCATCAGGTGGGTGTTTTGAGAAGATGATCTTTCATAGCCTAAGGAATCTATGACTTATGATTTGCTTCAAATCACAGACATAGCAACTATAACAATTTGAAAGATTTAGGGTGAGGTCTGCATGTCTTGAGGGAAGGCTAGCTGGCCTACTCCACAAAGCTTTCCAGACTGGCATTATCTAGGTGAGCACACTGAGGTCAAGGGCCTTTCCTCTCCCTGTAGACCTGGATATTTGATTGAATGAGTTAGTGCTTTAGGTTTCATGGTGCTCAGAAGTCTATCAGGCTGACAGAACTTAGAGGGTAGTGATGTATTTACACTAGTGTCCTCGTTTTCAAATTTACGACGTGAAATATAGCTCATGGAAGGGCATCCTTATTGCCCCCACCTGATCAGTTCATTTTTTCCTAGTCTGAAAGATTCTTCGAGAGTATAAATTCAGAACTAGGGGAGTGAATTATATGATTTTAACATCTAATGGCATTGGGATCTAATAACATTAAATGCCAAAACAGAGATTTATGGGTGAAGGTATTGTCTCTCCTAATGGGCACTGTCTCTTGCCTCAGTGAATCTCTCTTTCATGCTTCTTTGACTCACCAAACCATCTGAGTGACATGTTATACATTCTCCTTATAGACATGTTAAAGATGTCACTTAATCACAGCCTTGGAATCTATTAGTCCCATCCAATCTCATCTATTACGTTTTGATATCATAGCTTTATCTCTCAGGGTAACTATTTCCCAACCAGGGAGTTAACCAGGTGCCCTAGTAACAGAGTTAAGATCCTAGGGGACATAGTTGAGTAACATGAACTGTCTATCGAACACGATCAGGAGTGTGATGAGTCATGTCCAAAGGAACACTAGAAGCCAAACTGGGGATGCTAACGTCCTTCCTCAGTAAAAAGAGGTTTTATGGGGGGAGGACAACAAAATAAGAACTCTTCTCCTCAGTTTCTACTGGGAAAAATATATAAGAATCCAAAATAGGAAAATTACATCTACTGAAGTGTAGAAGGTAAAAAATGAAGACAATACTAAAACATCCCCTAAGATGAGGGAGAGGTGGAAGCCTGAGTGAGCTTCCAGAGCAACAGAGAACACTTAATTTGATGTCTGACACTATCTCTCCTATGCTCTCCCTCAGCCCCAGTAACATTCATCAAGAAAAGTTGAGATAGATTCTGGAAAAGAAGTTGGAAAACACTCCACTAAGCAGGGACATGTTTCCTTACTAGAATTAGCCTAGGAATAAGGGGGACAAAGACAAAAATCTCAGGGCTTGGGCAACACCATTAAAATATCACATGCAGATCAGTAGATCATGGTATGTCCAAGTTGGTCTCAATTATTTAAGTGGGTTTTTTTGCCAGATACTTCTCCCTAGACGAGTTGGTTGCATTCCATGGAAGAAGAGTGGAGGGTCCTGAAAACTGACTTTCATGATTTCTGAGTTTCCCATACCAGCTGTATACTAATCAATCTGGATTTATGAATATAAGCAATTGATAAAAACTCACTAGATGTTTGAGGAGAATGAAAAATTAAACAAATAATTCTAAGTGCACAAATTCTAAGTGAAATATTAGTGAATCAAATCCAGGAGCATATTTCGAGAATACACCATAGTGAAGTAGAGTTTAGGCCAAAAGCACAAGGATGAGTCAACAAACCAATAATGTAATTCAACACAGTAGTATGTAAAAAAATGTCATATGATTATTCTGAGTTACCCCCTAAAATTAACAAAATTCAAAGTTTATCAATGAATTGAAAAAGAAATTCTGAAACTAAAAAAAATTCTTTAACATGATAAATAGCATTTATAAGAAGTCATCTGCAAGTATATTTAAAGATGATACACCAAATCCATTTCTAGCAAAGTCAGGAACAAGACCAGGTTGTCACCTATTCCCACTGTTATGCAACATTGTTCTGAAAGTTCAAACCCTAACAATAAAAGTACAATAAATATATAAAGAATATTATAAAACTTAACTGAGGTACATAAAACAAGACAAATGGAGAAACCATATTCCTCAGGGGAAAATCCAGTCCTGCAAAAATGTCAATTCTCTCTACATCAATCTACATATTTAATGAAATTCTTCTCAAAATCCAATAGGATTTTGGGGGTATATTATATTCATTCTAAACTTCCTCTGGAAGAAAAAAAATGCAGAATTTTTCAAGAAGATTTAGCAGAGACCTTCAAGATGGCGGAGGAGTAAGACGTGGAGATCACCTTCCTCTCTGCAAATACATCAGAAATACATCTAAATGTGGAACAACTCCTACAGAACACCTACTGAACGCTGGCAGAAGACCTCAGACCTCCCAAAAGGCGAGAAACTCCCCACATACCTGGGTGGGGCAAAAGAAAAAAGGAAAAACAGAGACAAAAGCATAAGGACGGGATCTGCACCACTGGGAGGGAGCTGTGAAGAGGAAAAGTTTCCACACACTAGGAAGCACCTTCACTGGGGGAAACGGAGTGTGGTTGGGGGGGGGAAGCTTCGGATCCACGGAAGAGAGTGCAGCAATAGGGGTGCAGAAGGCAAAGTGGAGAGACTCCCACACAAAGGATCGGTGCAGACCAGCACTCACCAGCCTGAGATGCTTGTCTTCTCACCTCTGGGATGGATGGGGGATGAGAACTGAGGCTCTGGCTTCGCAGGTCAGATCCCAGGGAGAGGACTGAGGTTGGCTGCGTGAACACAGCCTGAAGGGGTCTAGTGTGCCACAGCTAGCCGGGAGGGAGTCTGGGAAAAAGTCTGGAACTGCCTAAGAGACAAGAGACCATTGTTTTGGGGTTTATGATGAGTGGGGATGAAGAGCACCACCTAAACGAGTTCCAGAGACTGACGCGAGACACGGCTATCAGCACGGACACCAGAGATGGGCATGAAACACTAAGGCTGCTGCTGCAGCCACCAAGAAACCTGGGTGCAAGCACAGGCCACTATCCAAACCTCCCCTTCCGGGAGCTGTGCAACCCATCACTACCAGGGTCCCGAGATCCAGGGACAACTTTCCAGGGAGAACGCACAGTGCACCACAGGCTGTTGCAATGTCACGTCCTAGACTCTGCTGCTGCAGGCTCTCCCCGCATTCTATACCGCTACGAAACCCCTGAGTGAGCGAGAGCGCCTTACTCAGCTGCTACTTTAACCCTGTCCTGTCTAAGAGAAGAAGAGAGGCCCTCAGGTAACCTAAACACAGAGGCGGGGCCAAATACAAAGCTAAACCCCTGGAGCTGTGCGAACAAAGAGAGGAAAGGGAAATTTATCCCAGCAGCCCCAGGAGAAGTGGAATAAACCTCCACAATCAACTTGATGTACCCTGCATCTCTGGAATACCTGAATAGAAAACGAACCATCCCAAAATTGAGGCAGTGAGTTTGGGAGCAACTGTAGACTTGGGGTTTGCTTTCTACATCTAATTTGTTTCTTGTCTTATGTTTATCATAGTTTAGAAATTAGAGTTTATTATCATTGGTAGATTTGTTTATTGATTGAGTTCCCCTCATATATATATATATATACATGTATGTGTATATATATATATATATATATATCTATATCTATATATCTTTTTTTACTTTCTGTGAGAGTGTATGTGTATGCACTTCCTTCTGTGATTTGGTCTGTACAGATTTGCGTTTACCATTTGTCCCAGGGTTCTCTCTGTTTTTTATTATTTTAATAATTTTTAAATTTTAATTCTACATAATTTTTTTAATTTTAATAATTTATTTTATTTTATTTTATTTTTCTTTCCTTCATTCTATTTTTTTGGGTGGGGGTATGTGGGCCTCCCACTGTTGTGGCCTCTGCCATTGCAGAGCACAGGCTCCGGATGCACAGGTTCAGCGTCCATGGCTCACAGGCCAAGCTGCTCCGCAGCATGTGGGATCTTCCCAGACCAGGGCACGAACCCGTGTTCCCTGCATCGGCAGGTGGACTCTCAACCACTGCACCACCAGGGAACCCCTCTTTCCTTCATTCTAATTTTCTCCTTTTATTCTGAGCCGTGTGGCTGACAGGGTTTTGGTGCTCTGTCTGAGTGTCAGGCCTGTGTTTCTGAGGTGGGAGAGCCGAGTTCAGGACATTGGTCCACCATGGACCTCCTGACTCCATGTAATTGCAAACGGCAAAAGCTCTCCCAGAGATCCCCATCTCAACACTAAGACCCAGCTCCACTCAACAAGCAGCAAGCTATAGTGGTGGACACCCTATGCCAAACAACTGGCAAGACAGGAACACAACCCCACCCATCAGCAGAGAGGTGGCCTAAAATTATAATAAGTTCAGAGACACCCCAAAACACACCATCAGACGCAGTCCTGCCCACCACAAAGAGAAGATCCAGCCTCACCCACCAGAAAACAGGCACCAGTCCCCTCCACCAGGAAACCTACACAACCCACTAAAGCAAACTTAGCCACTGGGGGCAGACACCAAAAATAAAGGGAACTACGGACTTGCAGCGTGCAAAAAGGAGATCCCATACACAGTAAGTTAAGCAAAATGAGAAGACAGAGACACACAGAGCAGATGAAGGAGCAAGGTAAAAACCCAGCAGACCAAACAAATGAAGAGCAAATAGGCAGTCCACCAGAAAGAGAGTTCAGAGTAATGATAGTAAAGATACAATATCTTGGAAATAGAATGGAGAAAACACAAGAAATGTATAACAAGGACCAAGAAGAACTAAAGAGCAAACAAAAAAGATGAACAACACAATAAATGAAATTAAAAATTTGCTAGAAGGAATAAACAGCAGAAAACCTGAGGCAGAAGGACGGATAAGTGAACTGGAAGATAAAATAGTAGAAATAACTACCACAGAGCAGAATAAAGAAAAAGGAATGAAAAGAATTTAGGACATGTTCAGACATCTATGGGACAACATTAAATGTACCAATATTCAAATTACAGGGGTACCAAAAGAAGGAGAAATAAAAAAAGGGCTGAGAAAATATCTGAAGAGACTATAGTTGAAAACTTCCCTAATATGGGAAAGGATATAGTGAATCAAGTCCAGGAAGGTCAGAGAGTCCCATACAGGGTAAATCCAAGGAGAAAGATGCAAAAACACATATTAATCAAACTATCAAAAATTAAATACAAGGAAAAAATATTCAAAGCAGCAAGGGGAAAACAACATATGACATACAAGGGTATCCACATCAGGTTTAACAGCTGATCTTTCAGCAAAATGCTGCAAGCCAGAAGGGAGTGGCAGGACATATTTAAAGTGATGAAAAGGGAAAACGTACAACCAAGATTACTCTACTAACCAAGGATCTCATTCAGATTCAATGGAGAAATTAAAAGCTTCACAAACAACTAAAAGTTAAGAGAATTCAGCACCACCAAACCAACTTTACAACAAATGCTAAAGGAGCTTTTTTAGGCAGGAAAGAGAAGAGAAGGGAAAGGCCTACAATAACAAACCCAAAACAATTAAGAAAATGATAATAGGTACATACATATCCATAACTGTCTTAAATATAAATGGATTAAATGCTCCAACCAAAAGACACAGACTGGCTGAATAGATACAAAAACAAGACCCGTATATATGCTGTTGACAAGACACCCACTTCAGACCTAGGGACACATACAGACTGAAAGTGAGGGGATGGAAAAAGATATTCCATGCAAATGGAAAGCAAAAGAAAGCTGGAGTAGCAATTCTCATATCAGACAAAATAGACTTTAAAATAAAGACTACTAGAAGAGACAAAAAAGGACACTACATAATGATCAGGGAGCAATCTAAGAAGGAGATATAACAATTGTAAATATTTATGCATGCAACAGAGGAGCACCTCACTACATAAGGCAAATGCTAACAGCCAGAAAAGGGGAAATGGACAATATCACAATCATATTAATGGACTTTAACATCCCACGTCCACCAATGGACAGATCATCCAAAATGAAAATAAATAAGGAACCACAAGCTTTAAATGACACATTACACAAGATGGACTTAATTGATATATATTGGACATTCCATACAAAAACAACAGAATACACTTTCTTCTCAAGTGCTCATGGAACATTCTCCAAGATAGATCATATCTTGGGTCACAAATCAAGCCTTAGTAAATTTAGGAAACTTGAAATCATATCAAGTATCTTTTCTGACCACAACGCTATGAGACTAGATATGAATTAGAGGAAAAAAATCTGTAAAAAATACAAACACATGGAGGTTATACAATACATTACTAGATAACCAAGAGATCACTTAGAAATCAAAGGGGAAATTGAAAAATACCTAGGAAAAAAAAAGACAAAGAAAACATTATGACCCAAAATCTTGGGATGCAGAAAAAGCAGTTCTAAAAGGGAAGTTTATAGTAATACAATCCTACCTCAAGAAACAAGAAACATCTCAAATAAAAAGCCTAACCTTACACCTAAAGCAATTAGAGAAAGAGGAACAAAAATCCCCCAGAGTTAGCAGAAGGAAAGAAATCATAAAGATCAGATCAGAAATAAATGAAAACAAAATGAAGGAAACAAGAGCAAACATCAATAAAACTAAAAGCTGGTTTTTGAGAAGATAAACAAAATTGATATACTGTTAGTGAGACTCATGAAGAAGAAAAGGGAGAAGACCCAAATCAATACAATTAGAAATGAAAAAGGAGAGGTAACAACTGACAATGCACAAATACAAAGGATCATGAGAGATTACTACAGGCAACTCTGCTCCAATAAAAGGGACAACATGAAAGAAATGGACAAATTCTTAGAAAAGCACAACCTTCTGACACTGAACCAGGAAGAAATCGAAAATATAAACAGACCTATCACAAACATTGAAATGCAGACTGATTAGAAATCTTCCAAGAAACTAAAGCCGAGTACCTGATGGCTTCACAGGTGAATTCTATCAAATATTTAGAGAAGAGATAACACCTATCCTTCCCAAACTCTTCCAAAATATAGCAGAGGGAGGAACACTCCCAAACTCATTCTATGAGGCTACCATCACCCAGATACCAAAACCTGACAAAGATGCCACAAAGAAAGAAAACTACAGGCCAGTATCAGTGACGAACATACATGCAAAAATCCCAAACAAAATACAAGTAAACAAAATCCAACAGCACATTAAAAGGATCATACATCATGATAAAGGGGGTTTATGCCAGGAATGCAAGGATTCTTCAATATAGGCAAATCAATCAATGTGATAAACCATATTAACAAATTGAAACAGAAAAAAACATATGATTATCTCAATAGATGCAGAAAAAATTTCGAAAATATTCAACAGCCGTTCATAATAAAAACTCTCCAGAAAGTAGGCAGAGTGGGAACTTACCTCAACAAAATGAAGACCATATATGACAAACGCACAGTGAACATTGTCCTCAATGGTGAAAAACTGAAACCATTCCCTGTAAGATCAGGAAAAAGACAAAGTTCTCCACTCTTAGCACTATTATTCAACATAGTTTTGCAAATTTTAACCACAGCTATCAGAGAATAAAAATAAATAGAAGGAATCCAAATCTGAAAAGAAGTAAAACTGTCACTGCAGATAACATGATAATATACATAGAGAATCCTAAAGATGCTACCAGAAAACTGCTAGAGCTAATCAATGAATTTGGTAAAGTAGCAGGATACAAAATAAATGCACAGAAATCTCTTGGATTCCTATACACTAATGATGAAAATCCTGAAAGGGAAATTAAGGAAACACTCCCATTTATCATTGCAATAAAATACCTAGGAATAAACCTACCTAAGGAGAAAAAAGTCCTGTATGAAGAAAACTGTAAGACACTTATGAAAGAAATTAAAGATGATACATACAAATGGAGAGATATACCATGTTCTTGGATTGGAAAAATCAACATTGTGAAAATTACTCTACTACCCAAAGCAATCTACAGATTCAATGCAATCCCTATCAAACTATCAATGGCATTTTTCACACACTAGAACAAAAATTTCACAATTTGTATGGAAACACAAAGACCCCAAATAGTCAAAGTAATCTTGAGAAAGAAATACGGAGCTGGAGGAATCAAGATCCCTGACGTCAGACTATACTAGAAAGCTATAGTAATCAAGACAGTATGGTACTGACAGAAAAGCAGAAAAATAGTTCAATGGAACATTATGGAAAGCCCACAGATAAACCCATGTCCATATGGTCACCTTATTTTTGATAAAGGAGGAAAGAATATACAATGGATAAAAGACAGCCTCTTCAATAAATGGTGCTGAGAGAACTGGACAGCTACGTGTAAAAGAATGAAATTAGAACACTCCCTAATACCGTACACAAAAATAATCTCAAAATGGATTAAATATCTAAATGTAAGGTTAGACACTATAAAACTCTTGGAGGAAAACATAGGTGGAACAGTCTATGACATAAATCACAGCAAGACCCTTTTTGACCCACCTACTAGGGAAATGGAAATAAAAACAAAAATAAGAAAGTGGGATGTAATGAAACTTAAAAGTTTTTACACAGCAAGGAAAACAAAAACAATATGAAAAGATAACCCTCAGAATGGGAGAAAATATTTGCAAATGAAGCAACTGACAAAGGATTAGTCTCCAAAATTTTCAAGCAGCTCATGCAGGTCAATATCTAAAAAACAAAAACCCAATCCAAAAATGGGCAGAAGACCTAAATAGACATTTCTCCAAAGAAGACATACAGATTGCCAACAAAAACATGGAAGGATGCTCAACATCAGTAATCATTAGAGAAATGCAAATCAAAACTACAATGAGGTATGATTTCACACCAATCAGAATGGCTATCATCAAAAAATCTACAAATTATAAATGCTGGAAAGGGCGTAGAGTAGAGGGAACCATCTTTCACTGTTCATGGGAATGTAAATTGATACAGCCACTATGGAGAACAGTATGGAGGTTCCTTAAGAAACTAAAAGTAGAAGTATCATATGACTCAGCAATCCCACTGCTTGTCATATACCCTGATAAAACCATAATTCAAAAAGAGTCATGTGCCAAACTGTTCATTGCAGCTCTATTTACAATAGCTGGAACATGGAAACAATCTAAGTGTCCATCGACAGATTAATGGATAAAGAAGATGTGGCACATATATACAATGGAGTATTAGCTATAAAAAATCAAAACTGAGTTATATGTAGTGAGGTGGATGTAGCTAGATTCTGTTATACAGAGTGACATAAGTCACAAAGAGAAAAACAAATACAGTATGCTAACACATATATATGGAATCTAAAAAAAATAAGAAAAAAAATTGTCCTGAAGAACCTAGGGCAGGACAGGAATACAAATGCAGATGTAGAAGGTGGACATAAGGACACGGGGAGGGGGAAGGTTAAGCTGGGATGAAGTGAGAGAGTGGCATGTACATATATACACCACCAAATATAAGATAGATAACTAGTGGGAAGCAGCTGAATAGCAGCTGAATAGCAGCTGAATAGCACAGCTTGGTGCTTTGTGACGACCTAGAGGGGTGGGATAGGGAGGATAGGAGGGAGACAAAAGAAGGAGGAGATATGGGAATATACGTATATGTATAGCTGATTCATTTTGTTACAAAGCAGGAACTAACACACCATTGTAAAGCAATTATACTCCAATAAAGATGTTAAAAAAAAGAAGAAGATTTAGCAGATGAACTACTGAGAGGGCACTTCCCTTACCAGATATTAAAACTAGTATCACAAAAATTACAACAGTCTGCAATTGGGAGAAAAACAGACAAATATATCACTAAAAGAGAACAGAAACTCCAGAAACAGGTACACATATATAGGAATTCACCTTAAGATGAATATGTGATTACAAATCACTAGGGAAATGATATGTTGCCAATAAATCATTTAGGAAAATTGGCTATACCTTAGGAACAAATATTAAATCTCCACAACTTACCATAAACCAAAAGAAAATACAGAATAAATAAAAGTTTAAACATAAAAAAATTCAAAACTGGAACTATTTCCACACCTGGTAGTGGGAAGATTAAAAAAAAAAAAAAACCAAGAAAGTACTAATATACTTAATTTATGATGATGTCTTTTTATTCATGCAAATAAATCACTTAATAGAAAAACTGTGAGTATAAACAGTCTATTCATATAAGGAGAAATGTAAAAAGTCATTGAACATATATAAAATTATTCACCTTACACGCTATCAAAAACACGGAAAGTGGAACAACACACAGGTATTTGTTTACATATCAAATGGTCACTGATGAAAAGAGAAAATCTTAAAAAAGAAATTCTAGGAGAGCTTCAAGATGGCAAAAGAGTAAGACTCGGAGATGACCTTCCTCCCCACAAATACATCAGAAATACATCTACCTGTGGAACAACTACTACAGAACACCTACTAAACGCTGGCAGAAGACCTCAGACTTCCCAAAAGATAAGAAACTCCCCATGTACCTGGGTAAGGTAAAATAAAAAAGAAAAACAGAGACAAAGAATAGGGACGGGACCTGCACCAGTGGGAGGGAGCTGTGAAGGAGGAAAGGTTTCCACACACTAGAAGGCCCTTTGCGGGCGGAGACTGTGGGTGGCAGAGGGGGGAAGCTTTGGAGCCGTGGAGGAGAGCACAGCAACAGGGGTACAGAGGGCAAAGTGGAGAGATTCCCGCACAGAGGATCGGTGCCGACCTGCACTCAGCAGCCCGAGAGGCCTGTCTGCTCACCCGCTGGGACACGTGTAGGCTGGCAGCTGAGGCTTGGGTTTCGGAGGTTGGATCCCAGGGAGAGGATTGGGGTTGGCTGCGTGAACACAGCTTGAAGGGGGCTAGTGCACAACAGCTATCCGGGACGGAGTCCGGGAAAAAGTCTGGAGCTGCTCAAGAGGAAAGAGCCTTTTTCTTCCCTCTTTGTTTCCTGGTGCAAGAGGAGAGGGGATTAAGAACGCCACTTAAAGGAGCTCCAGAGACGGGGGCAAGTCGCGGCTATCAGCACGGACCCCAGAGACAGGCATGAGACACTAAGGCTGCTGCTGCAGCCACCAAGAAGCCTGTGAGCAAGCACAGGTCACTATCCACACTGCCCCTCCCGGGAGCCTGAGCAGCCCACCACTGCCAGGGTCCCATGACCCAGGGACAACTTCCCTGGGAGAATGCACAGCCGATGAAGGAGCAAGGGAAAAACTCACCAGACCTAAAAAATGAAGAGAAAATAGGCAGTCTACCTGAAAAAGAATTCAGACTAATAATAGTAAAGATGATCCAAAATCTTGGAAATAGAATGGAGAAAATACAAGAAACGTTTAACAAGGACCTAGAAGAACTAAAGAGGAAACAAGCAACGATGAACAACACAATAAATGAAATTAAAAATTCTCTAGAAGGGAACAACAGAATAACAAGAATGGATAAGTGACCTGGAAGATAAAATACTGAAAATAACTACTGTGGAGAAGTTTAAAGAAAAAAAGAAAAAAGAATTGAGGACAGACTCAGAGACGTCAGGGACAATATTAACCACACCAACATTCGAATTATAGGGGTTCCAGAAGAAGAGAAAAATAAGAAAGGGACTGAGAAAATATTTGAAGAGATTATAGTTGAAAACTTCCTTAATATGGGAAAGGAAATAGTTAATCAAGTCCAGGAAGAACAGAGAGTGCTATACAGGATAAATCCAAGGAGAAACATGTGAAGACACATATTAATCAAACTATTAAAAATTAAATCTGAAGAACAAATATTAAAAGAAGCAAGGGGAAAACAACAAATAACACATAAGGGAATCCCCATAAGGTTAATACCTGAACTTTCGGCAGAAACTCTGCAAGCCAGAAGGGAGTGGCAGGACATATTTAATGTGATGAAGGAGAAAACCCTACAACCAAGATTACTCTACCCAGCAAGGATCTCAATCAGATTTGACAGAGAAATTAAAACCTTTAGGGCAAGCAAAAGCTGAGAGAGTTCAGCACCACCAAACCAGCTTTACAACAAATGCTAAAGGAACTTCTCTGGGCAACAAACACAACAGAAGGAAAATACCTACAATAACGAACCCAAAACAATTAAGAAAATGGGAATAGGAAAATACATATCGATAATTACCTTAAATGTAAGTGGACTAAATGCTCCCACCAAAAGACACAGATTGGCTGAATGGATACAAAAACAAGACCCATATATATGCTGTCTACAAGAGACCCACTTCCGACCTAGAGACACATACAGACTGAAAGTAAGGGGATGGAAAAAGATATTCCATGCAAATGGAAATCAAAAGAAAGCTGGAGTAGCAATTATCATATCAGACAAAATAGACTTAAAAATAAAGACTATTAGAAGAGACAAAGAAGGACACTACATAATGATCAACGGATCAATCCAAGAAGATATAACAATTGTAAATATTTATGAACCCAACATTGGAGCCCCTCAATACATAAGGCAAATAGTAACAGTCATAAAAGTGGAAATCAACAGTAACACATTCATAGCAGGGGACTTTAACACCCCACTTTCACGAATGGACAGATCATCCGAAATGAAAATAAATAAGGAAACTCAAGCTTTAAATGATACATTAAACAAGATGGATTTCATGGATATTTATAGGACATTCCATCCAAAAACAACAGAATTCACATTCTTCTCAAGTGCTCATGGAATATTCTCTAGGATAGATCATATTTTGGGTCAAAAATCAAGCCTTGGTTAATTTAAGAAAATTGAAATCGTATCAAGTATCATTTCTAAACACAATGCTCTGAGATTAAATAGCACTTACAGGAAAAAACTGGTAAGAAATAAAAACACATGGATGCTAAACACACAGTACTTAATAACCAAGAGATCACTGAAGAAATCAAAGAGGAAATCAAAAAATACCTAGAAATAAATGACAATGAAAACACGACGACCCAAAACCTATGGCATGCAGCAAAACCATTTGTAAGAGGCAAGTTTATGGCAATATAAACCCACTTTAAGAAACAAGAAACATCACAAATAAACAACCTAACCTTATACTTAAAGCAATTAGAGAAAGAAGAACAAAAAACCCCAAAGATAGCAGAAGGAATGAAATCATAAAGATCGGATCAGAAATAAATGAAAAATAAATGAAGAAAATGATAGCAAACATCAATAAAACTAAAAGCTGGTTCATGGAGAAGATAAGCAAAATTGATACACCATTAGCGAGACTTATTAAGAAAAAAAAGGGAGAATACTCAAATCAATACATTTACAAATGAAAAAGGAGAAGTAACAAATGACACTGCAGAAATACAAAGGATCATGAGAGATTACTACAAGCAAATGTATGCCAATAAAATGGACAACCTGGAAAAATTAGAGAAATTATTAAAAATGCACAACCTTCTGAGATAAAACAGGAAGAAACAGAAAATATGAACAGACCAATCACAAGGACTGAAATTGAAACTGTGATGAAAAATCTTACAACAAACAAGAGCCCAGGACCAGATGGCTTCACAGGTGAATTCTATCAAACATTTAGAGAAGAGCTAACACCTATCCTTCTCAAACTCTTCCAAAATGTAGCAGAGGGAGGAACACTCCAAAACTCATTCTACGAGGCCACCATCACCCTGATACGAAAACCAGACAAACATGTCACGAAGAAAGAAAACCACAGGCCAAAATCACTGATGAACATAGATGCAAAAATCCTCAACAAAATACTAGCAGACAGAATCCAACAGCACACTGAAAGGATCATACACCATGATCAAGTGGGATTTATCCCAGGAATGCAAGGATTCTTCAATATACGCTAATCAATCAACATGATACACCATATTAACCTGGTGAAGGAGAAAAACGATACGATCATCTCAAGAAATGCAGAGAAAGGTTTAGACAAAATTCAACAACTATTTATGATAAAAACCCTCCAGAAAGTAAGCATAGAGGGAACTTTCCTCAACATAATAAAGGCCATATAGGACAAACCCACAGCCAACATCATCCTCAATGGTGAAAAAACTGAAACTGTTCCCACTAAGATCAGGAAAAAGACAAGGTTGCTCACTCTCACCCCTATTTTCCAACATACTTGTGGAAGTTTTAACCATAGAAATTAGTGAAGAAAAATAAATAAAAGGAATCCAAATCAGAAAAGAAGAAGTAAAGCTATCACTGTTTGCAGAGGACATGATAGTATACATAGAGAATCCTAAAGATGCTACCTTAAAAGTACTAGAGGGGGCTTCCCTGGTGGCACAGTGGTTGGGAGTCCACCTGCCGATGCAGGGGACACGGGTGCATGACCCGGTCCGGAGGAGTCCCACATGCCACGGAGCGGCAGGGCCCATGAGCCATGGACGTAGACCCTGCGCGTCCAGAGCCTGTGCTCCACAACGGGAGAGGCCACAACAGTGAGAGGCCGACATACCGCAAAAAAAAAAAAAAAAAAAGAAAAAAAAAAACTACTATAGGTAATCAACGAATTTGGTAAAGTTGCAGGATACAAAATTGATGCAGAGAAATCTCTTGCATTCCTATACCCTAATGAAGAAAACTCTGAAAGTGAAATTAAGAAAACACTCCCACATACCTTTGCAACACAAAGAATAAAATACCTAGGAATAAATGTACCTAAGGAGAAAAAATACCTGTATGCAGAATATTATAAGACACTGATGAAAGAAAGTAAAGATGATACAAAAAGATGGAGAGATATACCATGTTCTTGGATTGGAAGAATCAACATTGTGAAAATGAGTATACTACCCAAAGCAAACTTCAGATTCAATGACATCCCTATGAAATAACACTGGCATTTTTCACAGAACGAGAATAAAAAATTTCAGAATTTCTAGGGAAACACAAAAGACTCCGAATAGCCAAAGTAATTTTGAGGAAGAAAATGGAGCTGCAGTAATCAGGCTTCCTGACTTCAGACTATACTACAAAGTTACAGTAATCAAGACAGTATGGTAGTGGCACAAAAACAGAAATATAGATCAATGGAACATGATAGAAAGCTCAGAGGTAAATCCATGCACATATGGTCACCTTACCTTTGATAAAGGAGGCAAGAATATACATTGGAGAAAAGACTGCCTTTCCAATAAGTGGTGCTTGGAAAACCAGACAGCTACATGTAAAAGAATGAAATTAGAACACTCCCTAACCCCATACACAAAAATAAACTCAAAATGTATTAAAGACCTAAATGTAATGCAAGACACTGTCAAACTCTTAGAGGAAAATATAGGGAGAAAACCCTTTGACGTAAATCACAGCAAGATCCTTTTCGACCCACCTCCTAGAGAAATGGGACCGAATGAAATTTAAAAGCTTTTGAACAGCAAATGAAACCATAAACAATTCGAGAAGACAACCCTCAGAATCGGAGAAAATATTTGCAAATGAAGCAACTGACAAAGGATTAGTCTCCATAATTTACAAGCAGCTCATGCAGCTCAACATTAAAAAACAAACAAGCCAATCCAAAAATGGGCAGAAGACCTAAATAGACATTTCTCCAAAGAAGATATACACATTGCCAACAGACACATGAAAGAATGCTCAACATCATTAATCATTAGAGAAATGCAAGTGAAAGCTACAATGTGGGGCTTCCTCGGTGGTGGAGTGGTTGAGAGTCCGCCTGCTGATGCAGGGGACACAGGTTCGTGCCCCGGTCCAGTAAGATCCCACATGCCGTGGAGCAACTGGGCCCATGAGACATGACCGCTGAGCCTGCACGTCCGGAGCTTGTGCTCTGCAACCGGAGAGGCCACAGCAGTGAGAAGCCCGCATACCGAAAAAAAAAAAGAAAAAAGAAAGGAGAGGGTGTGGAGAAAAGGGAACCCTCTTGCACTGTTGGTGGGAATGTAAATTGATACAGTCACTATGGAGAACAGTACGGAGGTTCCTTAAAAAACTAAAAATACAAATACCATACCACCCAGAAGTACCACTACTGGGCATATACCCTGAGCAAACCATCATTCAAAAAGAGTCATGTACCTAAATGTTCATTGCAGTTCTATTTACAATAGGCAGGACATGGAAGCAACCGAAGTATCCATCAATAGATGAATGGATAGGGCTTCCCTGGTGGCTCAGTGGTTGACAGTCTGCCTGCCGATGCAGGGGACACAGGTTCATGCCCCAGTCCAGGAGCATCCCACATGTCACGGAGCGGCTGGGCCCGTGAGCACGGCCACTGAGCCTGTTCGTCCGGAGCCTGTGCTCCGCAATGGGAGAGGCCACAACAGTGAGAGGCCCACGTACTGCAAAAAAAAAAAAAAAAAAAAAAAAAAAGATGAAAGGATAAAGAACATGTGCCACATATATAAAATGTAATAATACTCGGCCATAAAATGGAAAGAAACTGAATTATTTGCAGCGAGGTGGATGCGCCTAGAGACTGTCATACAGAGTGAAGTAAGTCAGAAAGAGAAAAACAAGTACTGTATGCTAACACATATATATGGAATCTAAGAAGCAAAAAAAAAAAGGTCATGAAGAACCTAGGGGTAAGACAGGAATAAAGACCCAGACCTACTAGAGAATGGACTTGAGGATATGGGGAGGGGGAAGGGTAAACTGGGAAAAAGTGAGAGAGTGGCATGGACATATATATACATATATATACTACTAAATGTAAAATAGATAGCTAATGGGAAGCAGCTGAATAGTACAGGGAGATCTGCTTGGTGCTTTGTGACCACCTAGAGTCGTGGGATTGGGAGGGTCGGAGGGAGGGAGATGCAAGAGGGAAGAGATATGGGGACATATGTATATTTATAGCTGATTCACTTTGTTATAAAGCAGAAACTAACACACCATTGTAAAGCAATTATACTCTAATGAAGATGTAAAAAAAAGAAATTCTACATTTTTTGGTGGGCGTCTAAGTGAGTATTGCTCTTTTTGTTTCTTTTTATTCTTTTTTTTACATCTTTATTGAAGTATAACTGCTGTACAATGGTGTGTTTCTGCTTTATAACAAAGTGAATCAGTTATACATATATAAATGTTCCCATATCTCTTCCCTGTTGTGTCTCTCTCCCTCCCACCCTCCCTATCCCACCCCTCTAGGTGGTCACAAAGCACCGACCGAGCTGATCTCTCTGGGGTATGCAGTTGCTTCCCACTAGCTATGTATTTTACGTTTGGTAGTGTATATATGTGCATGCCACTCTCTCTTGCTTTGTCACAGCTTACCCTTCCCCCTCCCCATATCCTCAAGTCCATTCTCTAGTAGGTCTGTGTCTTTATTCCTGTCTTACCCTTAGTTTCTTCATGACATTTTTTTCTTAAATTCCATATATATGTGTTAGCATATGGTATCTGTCTTTCTTTCTGACTTACTTCACTCTGTATGACAGACTCTAGGTCCATCCACCTGACTACAAATAGCTCAATTTCATTTCTTTTTATGACTGAGTAATATTCCATTGTATGTATGTGCCACATCTCCTTTATTCATTCATCCGATGATGGACACTTAGGTTGTTTCCATCTCCAGGCTATTGTAATTAGAGCTGCAATGAACATTTTGGTACATGACTCTTTTTGAATTATGGTTTTCTCAGGGTATATACCCAGTAGTGGGATTGCTGGGTGATACGGTAGTTCTATTTGTAGTTTTTTAAGGAACATCCATACTGTTCTCCATAGTGGCTGTACCAATTCACATTCCCACCAGCAGTGCAAGAGTGTTCCCTTTTCTCTACACCCTCTCTGCAATTATTGTTTCTTGATTTTTTGATGATGGCCATTCTGCCCAGTGTGAGATGATATCTCATTGTAGTTTTGATTTGCATTTCTCTAATGATTAATGATGTTGAGCTTTCTTTCATGTGTTTTTTTGGCAATCTGTATATCTTCTTTGAAGAAATGTCTATTTAGGTCATCTGCCCATTTTTGGATTGGGTTGTTTGTTTTTTTGTTATTGAGCTGCAATGAGCTGCTTGTAAATTTTGTAGATTAATCCTTTGTCAATTGCTTCATTTGCAAATATTTCCTCCCATTCTGAGGGTTGTCTTTTGGTCTTGTTTGTGGTTTCCTTTGCTATGCAAAAGTTTTTAAGTTTCATTAAGTTCCATTTATTTTTGTGTTTATTTCCATTTCTGTAGGAGGTGGGTCAAAAAGGATCTTGCTTTGATGTATGTCATAGAGTGTTCTGCCTATATTTTCCTCTAAGAGTTTGATATTTTCTGGCCTTACATTTAGGTCTTTAATCCATTTTGAGCTTATTTTTGTATGGTGTTAGGGAGTGATCTAACAAGTGATCTATCAAGCCAAAAAGAGACATAAATGAATCTTAAATTATTAATTGCAAATTGCTAAGTGAAAGAAACCACTCTGAAAAGGCTACATACTGTATGATTCCAAGTATGTGTAGTGATAATGGTTGCCAGGGGCTCAGAGGACTGAATAGATCACACACAGAGAATTTTTAGGGAAGGAAAACTATTCTACATTTTACTGTAATGGTGAATCTTAATGTATGCAAATTATAAAAATCACTTAGGAGGTTGGGGGATGCCAGGATGGAAGGTAGAATGTGACAAAACAATATAATTGTATTACAAATGTATGAAACAACTTCACTGAATGGTATGAGGAGAACGGTGCTGACTTAAGTAACTTTGGAAATGAGTAGTCTGTAATACTAAAGGCAAAATAAACTATATAAGCACTGTACTCTAGCTAACAAAGTTTTTCCCACAGGGATGGGGTTAACAATTCAGATACTGCTGTACATGTATACAGGAATTAAACAATTGTATAAATGGATGGCAGGTGGTGGGAGCCAAGTTTCTCACTTTTGGAGTGGAATGTTACAGATAAGTAAGGGGGCGGGTGACATGAATGATACATATGGATTATTAATGTTCCTTTTGGTAATGGATTAGAATTGACATCAGCAATATCTCATGTTTCGCTTATATATAGATACAGATTATTACATATGGAATAAATATTTATAGATATGTGTATATATGTGGGTTAGTATATGTATACTTATTTCCTTGCTCAGTCAGCTGAGAGGGCCTAGAAGCAATGAAGTCCTAGTAATAATGAGTGCACCTAACACCCATGTCTTGGTTTTTAATGTCATTCTCCAATAAGTGGAACTATGGCTCCCAGACGAACCTGAGCCAAGAAATACAGTTGAGCTTGGAGCATCTTATGGTGCCAGTAAGTAAGGAAATGCTCAAAAAAAATTATGGAGGTATGTCAAAAGGCGTTGGTAGTCAACCTAAAAAAGCATCCAATGGTCAAAGCTGGAACAATTTTGAGTAACAAAATAAAGTAATATCGGATTATAATCCAAAGTATAAAATAAATATTCATGAGTCTGTACTGATATAAATACATTATTAAATAAACAAATGATGGGAGAGACAAATATCTCATGCAGAATAATTCCTAATGAATTGTGTAGGTACTTCACCTTCAGGGAGGTGGAACATAACTCTCCACCTACGTGTGGGCTGCATGTAGTAAATTCCTTCCAAAGAGTACAGTACTGAAAGGAGGGAAAAAGAGTAACTTCACAGTGGATAAAACTGATAGACACTACCTCAAGCTAGGTGATCAGGATCAATATGAACAGTTATAAGTCATAATGACAGTATGCATGTTTGATATGATGTGATGAAAATGGCACATTATTGCTGTGATCTTCCAACTCAAAATCCATAACTCCAGGTTGATCATGAGGAAAATATCAAATACAATATCAAAACAAATTCCAATTCAGGTACACTCTAGAAAATATCTGCCCAATACTCCTCATTCTATCAAGATCTTCTGAAACAAGGAAAAGTCTGAGGATCTGTCACAGGCAAGAGGAGCCTAAGGAAATGATGACTAAATGTAATTGTGGTATCATGGATGGGCTAACTGGAAGAGAAAATGGACATTAGATAAAAACTAAGAAAATCTGAATAAAGGATGGACTTGACTTAATAATAATGCATCAATATTTCTTCATTAATTGTAAAAAATATACCATACTAACGTAAGATGTGAAAAATAGGGGAAACTTGGTGTGGGGTATACGAGAACTCTATTGTTTTCCTAGTTTTTCTGTAATCAAAAACATATTTTAAAATAAAAAGTTTATTTAAAAATAAGTCAAAGGGGGGGGACTATCAAGATGGCAGAGGAGTAAGACATGGAGATCACCTTCCTCCCCACAAATACATCAAAAATACATCTACATGTGGAACAAGTGCTACAGAAAACCTACTGCATGCTGGTAAAAGACCTCAGCTTCCCAAAAGGCAAGAAAATCCCCATGTACCTGGGCAGGGTAAAAGAAAAAATAAAAAAAACAGAGACAAAAGAATAGTGATGGGACCTGCATCTCTGGGAGGGAGCTGTCAAGGAGGAAAAGTTTCTACACACTAGGAAGCCCCTTCACTGGCAGAGACAGGGGGTAGCGGGGGCAGGGGGGCGGAAGCTTCAGAGCCAGAGAGGAGAGCACAGCAACACATGTGCCGAGGGCAAAGCAGAGAGATTCCCACACAAAGGATCGGTGCTGACCAGCACTCACCAGCCTGAGACACTTGTCTGCTCACCCACCAGGATGGGTGGGGGCTGGGAGCTGAGGCTCCGGCTTTGGAGATCAGATCTCAGGGAGAGGACTGGGGTTGGCTGTGTGAAGACAGACTGAAGGGGGCTAGTGCACCTCAACTAGCCAGGAGGGAGTCAGGGAAAAGTCTGGACTTGCCGAAGAGGCAAGAGACAATAGTTTCAGGGTGTGGGAGGAGAGGGGATTCACAGCACCACCTAAATGAGCTCCAGAGATGGGCGTGAGCCATGGCTATCAGGGCAGACACCATAGACAGGCATGAAATGCTAATGCTGCTGCCACTGCCACCAAAAATCCTGTGTGCAAGCACAGGTCACTACTCACAGCTCCCCTGGGAGCCTGTGCAGCACACCACTGCCAGGGTTCCACGATCCAGGGACAATTTCCCCGGGAGAACACATGGCGTGCCTCAGGCTGTTGCAAAGTCATGCTGACCTCTGCCACCACAGGCTCGTCCCGCATTCCAATGATGACTACTGTACCCCTCTGTCTCCCTGGCCTGAGATAGCAAGAGAGCCTTAATAAGCCACTGCTTTAACCCCCTGATGTCTGGTAAGGGAACAAATGCCTGAGGGCAGCCTACATGCAGAGGTGGGGCCAAAACCAAAGCTGAACCCCAGGAGCTGTGCAAACAAAGAAGAGAAAGGAAAATTGCTCCGTGCAGCCTCAGGAGAAGTGGATTAAATCCCCACAGTCAACCGGATGTACCCTGCATCTGTGGAATACCTGAACAATGAATGTTCCCAAAATTGAGGCAGTGGACTTTGGGAGCAACTGTAGACTTGGGGAATGCTGTCTGCAACTGATTTGTTTCTGATTGTTTATCTAACTTTAGTTTTTAGTGCTTTTTATTATTGGTGGATTTGTTTATTGGTTTGGTTGATCTCTTTTTTAAATTTTTATTTATTTTTAAAATTTTATTACTTTTTATTTTATAATTTTTTAAATTTTATTATTATTTTATTTTATTTTATTCCTTTTTTCCTTCCTTTTCTTGTGAGCAGTGTAGATGACAGGGTCTTGGTTCTCCAGCCGGGAGTCAGGCCTGAGACTCCAAGGTGGGAGAGCCGAGTCTAGGATATTGGACTAACAGAAACCTCCCAGCCCCATGTAATATCAATAGAGGAGAGCTCTCCCAGAGATCTCTGTCTCAACACTAAGACCGAGCTCCACCCAATGGGCAGCAAGCTTGAATGCTGGATGCCCAATGTGAAACAACTAGCAAGACAGAAACAGAACTCCACCCATTAGCAGAGAGGCTGCCTAAATTCATACTAAGTTCACACATAACCCAAAACACACCACTGGATGTGGTCCTGCCAGGAGAAACACAAGATCCAGCCCAACCCAGCAGAGCAAAGGCACCAATCCCCTCCACCAGGAAGCCTACATAACCCACTAAACGAACCTCACCAACTGGGGGCAGACACCAAAAACAACGGGAACTATGAACCAGAAGCTTGTGAAAAGGAGACCCCAAACACAATAAGTTAAACAAAATAAGACAGAGAAATACACAGCAAATGAAGAAGCAAGGTAAAAACTCACCAGACCAAACAAATGAAGGGGAAATAGGCAGGTTACCTGAAACAGAATTCAGAATGATGATAGTAAAGATGATCCAAAATCCTGGAAATAGAATGGAGAAAATAAAAGAAACGTTTAATAAGGACCTAGAAGAAGTAAAGAAAAAACAAACAATGATGAACAACCCAATAAATGAAATGAAAAATTCTGCAGAAGGAATCAATAGCAGAATAACTGAGGCAGAAGAACGGATAAGTGATCTGGAAGGTAGAAGAGTGGAAATAACTTTCATAGAGCAGAATAAAGAAAAAAGAATGAAAAGAATTGAGGACAGTCTCAAGAATTCTGGGCCAACATTAAATGCACCAACATTCAAATTATAGGATACCCAGAAGAAGAGAAAAAAAAAGGTCTGAGAAAATATTTGAAGAGATTGTAGTTGAAAACTTCCCTAATATGGGAAAGGAAATAATCAACTCCAGGAAGTGAGTGAAACTCATACAGGAAAAATCCAAGGAGAAAGACGCCAAGACACATATTAATCAAACTATCAAAAATTAAATATAGAGAAAACATATTAAAAGCAGCAAGGGAAAAGCAACAAAAAACATACAAGGGAATCTCGACAAGGTTAACAGCTAAACTTTCAGCAGAAACCCTGCAAGCCAGAAGGGAATGGCAGGACATATTTAAAGTGATGAAAGGGAAAAACCTACAACCAAGATTACTCCACCTAGCAAGGATGTCATTCAGATTTGACGGAGAAATTAACACCTTTACAGACAATCAAAAGCTAAGAAAATTCAGAACCACCAAACCATCTTTAAAACAAATGCTAGGGCCTCCCTGGTGATGCAGTGGTTGAGAGTCCGCCTGCTGGCGCAGGGGATACGGGTTCATGCTCCGGTCGGGAAATTCCCTCATGCCTCAGAGCGGCTGGGCCCGTGAGCCATGGCTGCTGAGCCTGAGCGTCTGGAGCCTGTGCTCCACAACAGGAGAGGCCACAAAAGTGAGAGGCCCATGTACCACACAAAAAAACAAACAACCCCCCCCCAAAAAAAACCCCACAAATGCTAAAGGAAATTCTCCAGGCAGGAAACACAAGAGAAGGAAAAGACCTACAAAAACAAATCCAAAACATTTAAGAAAATGGTAATAGGAACATAAATGTTGATAACTACCTTAAATGTAAATGGTTTATATACTTCAACCAAAAGACACAGACTGGCTGAATGGATACAAAAACAAGACATGTATATATGCTGTCTACAAGAGCCCCACTTCAGACATACATACACATACAGACTGAAAATGAGATGATGGAAAAAGATATTCCATGCAAATGGAAATCAAAAGAAAGCTGGAGTAGCAATTCTCCTATCAGACAAAATAGACTTTAAAATAAAGACTATTACAAGAGGCAAAGAAGGACTCTACATAATGATCAAGGGATCAATCCAAGATGAAGATATAACAATTGTAAACATTTATGCACCCAACAGAGGAGCACCTCAATACGTAAGGCAAATACTAACAGCCATAAAAGGGGAAATCAACAGTAACACAATCATAGTATGGGACTTTAACACCCCAATTTCACCAAAGGACAGATCACCCGAAATGAAAATAAATAAGGAAACACAAGCATTAAATGACACATTACACAAGATGGGCTTAATGTATACTTATAGGACATTCCATCCCAAAACAACAGAATACACTTTCTTCTCAAATGCCCATGGAACATTTTCCAGGGTAGATCATATCTTGGGTCACAAATCAAGCCTTGGTACATTTAAAATGGAAATCGTATCAAGAATCTTTTCTGACCACAACGCTATGAGACTAGATATCAATTACAGGAAAAAAAGTATAAAAAAACGAAACATATGGAGGCTAATCAATACACTACTAAATAACCAAGAGATGAATGCAGAAATCAAAGAGGAAATCGAAAAATACCTAGAAACAAATGACAATAAAAACACGACAACCCAAAACCTATGAGATGCAGCAAAAGCAGTTCTAAGAGGGAAGTTTATAGCAAGAGAATTCTACCTCAAGAAACAAGAAACATCTCAAATAAACAACCTAACCTTACATCTAAAGCAAGTAAAGAAAGAAGAAAAAAGCCCAAACTTAGCAGAAGGAAAGAAATCATAAAGATCAGATCAGAAATAAATGAAAAATAAACGAATGAAACAATAGCAAACATCAATGAAACTAAAAGCTGGTCTTTGAGAAGATAAACAAAACTGATAAATCATTACCCAGACTCATCAAGAAAAAAAGGAAGAATACTCAAATCAACAGAATTAGAAATGAAAAAGAAGTAACAACTGACACTGCACAAACAAAAGGATCATGAGAGATTACTACAAGCAACTCCATGCCAATAAAATAGAAAACCTGAAAGAAATGGACAAATTTTAGAAAGGCACAACTTTCCGAGACTGAACCAGGAAGAAACAGAAAGTATGAACAGACCAGTCACAAACACTGAAATTAAAACTGTGATTAAAAATCTTCCAACATATATATGTGTTAGAGAAGAGCTAACACCTATCCTTCTCAAGCTCTTCCAAAATATAGCAGAGGGAGGACCACTCCCAAACTCATTCCACGAGGCCATCACTGCGATTCCAAAACCAGAAAAAGATGTCTCAAAGAAAGAAAACTACAGGCCAATATCACTGATGAACATAGACGCCAAAATCCTCAACAAAATAGTAGCAAACAGAATGCAACAGCACATTAAAAGGATCAGACACCATGATCAAATGGGGTTTATCCCAGTAATGCAAAGATTCTTCAATAAATGCAAATCAGTCAATGTGATATAACATATTAACAAATTAAAGGGCAAAAATCACTTCATAATCTCAACAGATGTGGAAAAAGCTTTTGATAAAATTCAACACCCATTTATGATAAAAATCATCCAGAAAGTGGGCACAGAAAGATCCTACTTCAATATCATAAAGGCCGTATATGACAAACCCACAGCAAACATCGCTCTCAATGGTGAAAAACTGAAACGATTTCCTCTCAGATCAGGAACAAGATAAGGTTGCCCACTCTTACGACTGTTATTTAACATAGTTTTGGAAGTTGTAGCCATGGCAATCAGAGAAGAAAAAGAGATAAAATGAATCCAAATCGGAAAAGAAAAGTGTCACTGTTTGCAGATGATGTAATACTATACACAGAGAATACTAAAGATACTACCAGAAGACTACTAGAGCTACTCGATGAGTTTGGTAAAGTAGCAGGATATAAAATTAATGCACAGAAATCTCTTGCATTCCTATACACTAATAATGAAAAATCTGTAAGGGAAATTAAGGAAACACTCCCTTTTACCATTGCAACAAAAAGAATTAAATACCTAGGAATAAACCTACCGAAGGAGACAAAAGACCTTTATGCAGAAAACCATAATAAACTTATGAAAGAAATTAAAGACAATACAAACCGATGGAGAGATACACCATGTTCTTGGATTGGAAGAACCTACATTGTGAAAATGACTCTATTACCCAAAGCAATCTACAGATTCAATGCAATCCTTATCAAACTACCCATGGCATTTTTCACAGAAGTACAACAAAAAATTTCACAATTTGCATTGAAACACAAAAAAACCCCGAATACTCAAAGAAATATTGTGAAAGAAAAACGGAGCTGGAGGAATCAGCCTCCTTTACTTCAGATTATACTATAAAGGTACAGAAATCAAGATAGTATGGAGGCGGGCCGGGAAGATGGCGTAAGCCGAAGACGTGGAGATTACCTTCCTCCCCACAGATACATCAGAAATATACACGTGGAACTGCTCCTATAGAACACCCACTGAATGCTGGCAGAAGAACTCAGACCTCCCAAAAGGCAAGAAACTACCCACGCACCTGGGCAGCGCAAAAGAAAAAAGAATAAACAGAGACAAAAGCATAGGGAAGGGACCTGCACCAGTGGGAGGGAGCCGTGAAGGAGGAAAGGGTCCCACACACTAGGAAGCCCCTTCGCAGGCGGAGAATGTGGGTGGCGGATGGGGGAAGCTTCAAAGCTGCGGAGGAGAGCACAGCAACAGAGGTGTGGAGGGCAAAGTGAAGAGATTCCCGCACAGAGGATGGGTGCCAACCGGCACTCACCAGCCAGAGAGGATTGTCTGCTCATCCGCCGTGGTGGGCGGGGGCGGGGGCTGGGAGCTGAGGCTCCGGCTTCGGTCAGTCGAATTTCAGGGAGAGGACTGGGGTTGGTGGCGTGAACAGAGCCTGAAGAGGTTAGTGCACGGCTAGCCAGGAGGGAGTCCGGGAAAAGGTTGGACCTGCTGAAGAGGCAAGAGACTTTTTCTTCTCTCTGTTTCCTGGTGCACGAGGAGAAGAGATTAAGAGCGCTGCTTAAAGGAGCTCCAGAGATGGGCATGTGCCGTGGCTAAGAGCACAGACCCCAGAGACGGGCAGGAGACGCTAAGGCTGCAGCTGCCACCACCAAGGAGCCTGTGTGAGAGTAGAGGTCACTATCCACACCTCCCCTCCTGGGAGACTGTGCAGCCCACCACTGCCAGGGTCCCGTGATCCAGGGACAACTTCCCTGGGAGAACGCAAGATGCACCTCAGGCTGGTGCAACGTCCTGCCGGCCTCTGCCGCCGAAGGCTCCCCCGGCACTCCGTGCCCCTCCCTCCCCACCCCCTCCTGGCCTGAGTGAGCCAGAGGCCCCGAATCAGCTGCTCCTTTAAACCTGTCCTGTCTGCGTGAAGAACACATGCCCTCAGGCGACCTACACACAGAGGAGGGGCCAAATCCAAAGCTGAACCCCGTGAGCTGTGCGAACAAAGTAGAGAATGGGAAATAACTCCCAGCAGCCTCAGGAGCCGAGGATTAAAGCTCCACAATCAACTTGATGTACCCTGCATCTGTGGAATACCTGAATAGACAACAAATCATCCCAAATTGAGGAGGTGGAATTTGAGAGCAAGATATATTATTTTTTCCCCATTTCCAGTTTTTGTGAGTGTGTATGTGTATGCTTCTGTGTGAGATTTTGTCTGTATAGCTTTGCTTTCACCATTAGTGCTACCGTTCTGTCCGTCCATTTATTTATTTATTTTTTTTACTTAAAAATTTTTTAAAATTATTTTTTATTTCTTATTTTAACAATTATTTTATCTTTATTTTATCCTTTCTTTCTTCCTTTCTTTTCCTTCCTTCCTTCCTTCCTTCCTTCTTTCCTTCCTTCCTACTTTTTCTCCCTTTTATTCTGAGCTGTGTGGATGAAAGGCTCTTGGTGCCCAGCCAGGAGTCAGTGCTGTGCCTCTGAGGTGGGAGACCACCTTCAGAACACTGGTCCACAAGAGACCGCCCAGCTCCACATAATATCAAAGGGCAAAAATCTCTCAGAGATCTCCATCTCAACACCAAGACCCAGCTTCACTCAACGACCAGCAAGCGACAATGCTGGACACCTTATGCCAAACAACTAGCAAGACAGGAACACAAACCCACCCATTAGCAGAGAGGCTGCCTAAACTCATAATAAGGCCAAACACACCCCAAAACACACCACCAGATGCGGATCTGCCCACCAGAAAGACAAGATCCACCCTCATCCACCAGAACACAGGCACTAGTCCCCTCCACCAGTAAGCCTACACAACCCACTGAACCAGCTTTAGCCACTGAGGACAGACACCAAAAACAATGGGAACTACGAACCTGCAGCCTGCAAAAAGGAGAACCGAAACACAGTAAGATAAGCAAAATGAGAAGACAGAAAAACACACAGCAGATGAAGGAGCAAGGCAAAAGCCCACCAGACCTAACAAATGAAGAGGAAATAGGCAGTCTACCTGAAAAAGAATTCAGAATAATGATAGTAAAGATGATCCAAAATCTTGGAATAAGAATAGAGAAAATGCAAGAAATATTTAACAAGGAACTAGGAGAACTAAAGTGGAAACAAGCAACGATGAACAACACAATAAATGAAATTAAAAATACTCTAGAAGGGAACAATAGCAGAATAACTGAGGCAGAATAATGGATAAGTGACCTGGAAGATGAAATAATGGTAATAATTACTGCAGAGAAGAATAAAGAAAAAAGAATGAAAAGAACTGAGGACAGTCTCAGAGACCTCTGGGACAACATTAAACACACCAACATTTGAATTATATGGGTCCCAAAAGAAGAAGAGAAAAAGAAAGAGACTGAGAAAATATTTGAAGAGATTATAGTTGAAAATTTCCCTAATATGGGAAAGGAAATAGTTAATCAAGTCCAAGAAGCCCAGAGAGTCCCATACAGGATAAATCCAAAGAGAAACACACCAAGAAACATATTAATCAAACTATCAAAAATTAAATACAAAGAGAATATATTAAAAGTAGCAAGGGGGGCTTCCGTGGTGGCACAGTGGTTGGGAGTCTGCCTGCCAATGCAGGGGACACGGGTTTGTGCCCCGGTCCGAGAGGATCCCACGTGGAGCGGCTGGGCCCGTGGGCCATGGCCACTAAGCCTGCATGTCCGGAGCCTGTGGTCTGTAATGGGAAAATCCACAGCAGTGAGAGGCCCGCGTACCGCAAAAAAAAAAAAAAAAATAAGTAGCAAGGGAAAAACAGCAAATAACACACAAGCGAATCCCCATAATGTTAACAGCTGATCTTTCAGCAGAAACTCTGCAAGCCACAAGGGAGTGGCAGGACATATTCAAAGTGATGAAGGAGAAAAACCTACAACCAAGATTACTCTACACAGCAAGAATCTGATTCAGATTTGATGGAGAAATTAAAACATTTACAGAGAAGCAAAAGCTAAGAGAATTCAGCACCACCAAACCAGCTTTACAACAAATGCTAAAGGAACTTCTCTAGGCAAGAAACAAAAGAGAAGGAAAACACCTACAATAACAAACCAAAAACAATTAAGAAAATGGGAATAGGAACATACATATCGATAATTACCTTAAGTGTAAATGGATTAAATGCTCCCAGCAAAAGACACAGACTGGCAGAATGTATACAAAAACAAGACCCATATATATGCTGTCTACAAGAGACCCACTTCAGACCTAGGGACACATACAGACTGAAAATGAGGGGATGGACAAAAGATATTCAATACAAATGGAAATCAAAAGAAAGCTGGAGGGCCTCCCTGGTGGCGCAGTGGTTAAGAGTCCGCCTGCCGATGCACGGGATACGGGTTCGTGCCCCGGTCTGGGAGGATCCCATATGCCGCGGAGCGGCTGGGCCCGTGAGCCATGGCCGCTGGGCCTGCGCATCCGGAGCCTGTGCTCCGCAACGGGAGAGGCCACAACAGTGAGAGGCCCGCATACCGCAAAAAGAAAAAAAAAAAAAAAAAAGAAAGCTGGAGTAGCATTCTCATCAGTCAAAATAGATTTTAAAATAAAGGCTATTACAAGAGAGAAGGAAGGACATTACATAATGATCAAGGGATCAATCCAAGAAGATATAACAATCGTAAATATTTATGAAACCAACATAGGAGCACCTCAATACATAAGGCAAATACTAACAGCCATAAAAGGGGAAATCGACAGTAACACAATCATAGTAGGGGACTTTAGCACCCCAGTTCCACCAATGGTCAGATCATGCAAAATGAAAATAAATGAAAATGAATACGGAAACACAAGCTTTAAATGATACATTAAACAAGGTGGATTTAATTGATATTTATAGGACATTCCATCCAAAAATAACAGAATACACATTTTTCTCAAGTTCTCATGGAACATTCTGCAGGATAGATCATATCTTGGGTCACAAATGAAGCCTTGGTAAATTTACAAAATTTGAAATTGTATCAAGTATCTTTTCCGAACACAACGCTATGATACTAGATATAAATTACAGGAAAAGATCTGTAAAAAGTACAAACACATGGAGGCTAAACAATAAACTACTTAATGAGGAAGTGATCACTGAAGAAATCAAAGAGGAAATCAAAAAAATACCTAGAAACAAATGACAATGAAAACCAGAGAACAATGTCACAAAGAAAGAAAACTACAGGCCAACAACACTGATGAATATAGACGCAAAAATCCTCAACAAAATACTAGGAAACAGAATCCAACAGCACATTAAAAGAATCATACACCATGATCAAGTGGGGTTTATTCCAGGAATGCAAGGATTCTTCAATATACACAAATCAATCAATGTGATACACTATATTAACAAATTGAAGGATAAAAACCATATGATCATCTCAATAGATGCAGTGGAAACTTTTTTCAAAATTTAAGACCGGTTTATGATAAGAACACTGCAGAAAGTAGGCAGAGAAGGAACATTCCTCAACATAATAAAGGCCATATATGACAAACCCACAGCCAACATCATCCTCAATGGTGAAAAATTGAAACCATTTTCACTAAGGTCAGGAACAAGACAAGGTTGCCCACTCTCACCACTATTATTCAACATAGTTTTGGAAGGTTTAGCCATAGCAATCAGAGAAGAAAAAGAAGTAAAATGAATCCATATCGGAAAAGAAGAAGTAAAGATGTCACTGTTTGCAGATGACAAGATAATATAGAGAGTCCCAAAGATGCTACCAGAAAACTACTAGAGCTAATCAATGAATCTGGTAAAGTAGCAGGACACAAAATTAATGCACAGAAATCTCTGGCATTCCTATACAGTAATGATGAAAAATCTGAAAGTGAAATTAAGGAAACACTCCCATTTACCACTGCAACAAAAAGAATAAAATATATAGCAATAAACCTACATATGGAGACAAAAGACCCATATGCAGAAAATTATAAGACACTGTGGAAAGAAATTAAAGTTGATACAAGTAGATGGAGAGATATACCATGCTCCTGGATTGGAAGAATCAACACTGTGAAAATGAATCTACTACCCAAAGCAATCTACAGATTCAATGCAATCCCTATCAAACTACCACTGGGATTTTTCACTGAACTAGAACAAAAAATTTCACAATTTGTATGGAAACACAAAAGACCCCGAATAGCCAAAGCAGTCTTTAAAACAAAAAATGGAGCTGGAGGAATCAGGCTTCCTGAGTTCAGACTATACTACAAAGCTACAGTAATCAAGACAGTATGGTACTGGCACAAAAAAAGAAATATAGATCAATGGAACAGGATAGAAGGCCCAGAGATAAACCCACGCACATATGGTCACCTTATCTTTGACTAAGGAGGCAAGAATATACAGTGGAGAAAAGACAGCCTCTTCAATACGTGCCGCTGGGAAAACTGGACAGGTAAACGTAAAAGTATGAAATTAGAAAACTCTCTAACACCATATAGAAAATAAACTCAAAATACATTAAAGACTTAAATGTAAGGCCAGACACCATCAGACTCTTAGAGGAAAAGATAGGCAGAATACACTATGACATAAATCACACCAGGATCCTTTTTGACCCACCTCCTTGAGAAATGGAAATAAAACCAAAAATAAACAAATGGGATGTAATGAAACTTCAAAGCTTTTGCACAGCAAAGGAAACCATAAACAAGACCAAAAGACAACCCTCAGAATGGGAGAAAATATTTGCAAAAGAAACATCTGACAAAGGATTAACCTCCAAAATTTACAAGCAGCACATGCAGCTCAATAACAAAAAAAACAAAAAAAACAACCCAATCGAAAAATAGGCAGAAGACCTAAATAGACATTTCTCCAAAGAAGATATACAGACTGCAAACAAATACATGCAAGAATGCTCAACATCATTAATCGTTAGGGAAATGCAAATCAAAACTACAATGAGACATCATCTCACACCGGTCAGAATGGCCATCATCAAAAAATCTAGAAACGATAAATGCTGGGGAGGGTGTGGAGAATAGGGAACACTCTTGCACTGCTGCTGGGAATGAAAATTGATACAGCCACTAAGGCGAACAGTATCGAGATTCCTTAAAAAACTACACATAGAACTACCATACGACCCAGCAATTCCACTACTGGGCATATACCCTGAGAAAACCATAATTCAAAAAGAGTCATGGGGCTTCCCTGGTGGCGCATTGGTTGGGAGTCCGCCTGCCGATGCAGGGGACGCGGGTTCGTGCCCCGGTCCAGGAAGATCCCACATGCCGCGGAGCGGCTGGGCCCATGAGCCATGGCCGCTAAGCCTGCACGTCCAGAGCCCGTGCTCTTCAACGGGAGAGGCCACAGCAGTGAGAGGCCCGCGTACCGCAAAAAAAAAACAAAAAGAGTCATGTACCAAAATGTTCATTGCAGCTCTATTTACAATAGCCAGGACATGGAAGCAACCTAAGTGTCCATCAACAGATGAATGGATAAAGAAGATGTGACACATATATACAATGGAATAGTACTCAGCCATAAAAAGAAACGTAATTGAGTTATTTGTAGTGAGGTAGATGGACCTAGAGCCTGTCATACAGAGTGAAGTAAGTCAGAAAGAGAAAAAAAAATACCTAATGCTCACCATATATATGGAATCTAAGAAAAAAAAAGTCATGAAGGTCCTAGGAGTAAGACGGGAATAAAGACACAGACCTACTAGAGAATGGACTTGAAGATATGGGGAGGGGGCAGGGTAAGCTGTGACAAAATGAAAGAGTGGCATGGATATATATACACTACCGAACGTAAAATAGATAACTAGTGGGAAGCAGCCCCATAGCACAGGGAGATCAGCTTGGTGCTTTGTGACCACCTAGAGTGGTGGGATAGGGAGGGTGGGAGGGAGGGAGACGCAAGAGGGAAGAGATATGGGAACATATGTAGATGTATAACTGATTCACTGTTATAAAGCAGAAACTAACACACCATTGTAATGCAATTATACTCCATAAAGATGTTAAACAAAAAAAGATAGTATGGTCCTGGCAGAAAAACAGAAACATAGATCAATGGAACAGAGATAAACCCACGCACATATGGTCACCTTATCTTTGATAAAAAAAGCAAGAATATACAATGGAGAAAAGACAGCCTCATCAATAAGTGGTGCTGGGAGAACTGGACAGCTACATGGAAAATAATGAAATTAGAACACTCCCTAACACAATGCAGAAAAATAAACTCAAAATGGATTAAAGACCTCAAATTAAGGCCAGACACTATATAAGTCTTAGAGGAAAACATAGGGAGAACACTGTATGACACAAATCATAGCAAGATCCTTTTTGACCTATCTCCTAGAGAAATCGAAGTAAAAACAGAAATAAACATAAGGGACCTAATGAAACTTCAAAGCTCTTGCACAACAAATGAAACCATAAACCAGACGAAAACACAACCCTCATAATGGGAGAAAATATTTGCAAATGAAGCAACTGAGAAAGGATTAATCTCCAAAATTAACAAGCAGCTCATGCAGCTCAATATCAGAAAACAAACAACCCAATCCAAAAATAGGCAGAAGACCTAAATAGAAATTTCTCCAAAGAAGATATACAGATTGCCAACAAACAAATGAAAGGATGCTTAACATCACTAGTCATTAGAGAAATGTAAATCAAAATCACAGTCACACTGGTCAGAATGGCCATTGTCAAAAAATCTATGAACAATAAGTGCTGGAAAGGGTGTGGAGAAAAGGGAACCCTCTTGCACCTTTTGTGGGAATGTAAATTGATACAACCACTATGGAGAACAGCATGGAGGTTCCTTAAAATCCAAAATAGAAAGAATTACCATACGACCCAGCATTCCTACTACTGGGCATATACCCTGAGAAAACCATAATTCAAAAAGAGTCATGTACCACAATGTTCATTGCAGCTGTATTTACATTAGCCAGGACTGGAAGCAACCTAGGTGTCCATCAACAGATGAATGGATAAAGAAGATGTGGCATATATATACAATGGAATATTACTCAGTCATAAAAAACGATATTGTGTTATTTGTAGTGAGGTGGATGGACTCAGGATCTGTCATGCAGAATGAAGTAAGTCAGAAACAGAAAAATAAATACCGTATGCTAACACATATATATGGAATCTTAAAAAAATATGGTTCTGAGGAACCTAGGGGAAGGTCAGGAATAAAGACTCAGACGTAGAGAATGTACTTGAGGACACGTGGAGGGTGAAGGGTAAGCTGGGATGAAGTGAGAGAGAAGCACTGACATATATACACTACCAAATGTGAAATAGATAGCTAGTGGGAAGCACCCACATAGCACAGGGAGATCAGCTCGGTGCTTTGTGTCCACCTAGAGGGGTGGGATAAGGAGGGTGGGAGGGAGGTGCAAGAAGGAGGAGATATGAGGATATGTGTATAGCTGATTCACTTTGTTATACAGGAGAAAGTAACACATCAATGTAAAGCCATTATACTCCAATAAAGATGTTAAAAAATTAAAAATAAGCGAAACTGCCTAAAGCCATCTAGACATAGGAATACATCCAAAAATGGAAGCAGGGGTGTGAGTAAAGCAAGAAAGCCAAGACAATTTTCCTATAGCCTCTGGTCACATAATATATGGTTAATCCAGGTGAAGGCTCATGGAGAAGGCAAACATCTACATGGGGAATGTATCACGGTAGTTCATTAGTATAAGTGTATGTGGAGGGGACCTATATGTAGCTGGCAAAACAAAGTTTTACACACACACATACACACACATTTGAGGTTCGATTTACTTTCCTCAAATAAGGAAACTGATGTGTTTCAGCCTGTACCCAGTACCAGGATGCTCTTTTCCAAATCCTTTGGAGTCCTAAGGAATACAAAGCATAATGAATCAAAAATATTAAGGTCATTTATTTGATGTAATGAAACCCAAGGTATCATGTAAAGCACAGTACAAACTTTTCTTCTGCTCTAAAAGGATCGCCCTAAGTAAAGAATTATGTACGGAATTTTATATATATATATATATATATATATATATATATATATATATATATATGTACATATATACATATATGTATATATTGGGTCAGCCAATAAGTTCATTCAGGTTTTCCATTAGATGTTATGGAAAAACCTGAAGGAACTTTTTGGCCGACTATATATATATATATATACATATATATATATATATATATACACATATACATATATATACACACACATTCACACACACACACACGCACTGCTATATCCTTACATCTTACATACCACTCTTAGTTTCAGCTTCCTCACAAAACCATGGTGAATGCCAGGGGGAGGAGAATATTATCAAGAGAAACAGGAGGTCAGAATAGCACTGTAACCTTCATTCTCAAACTAGAGTCCTTTGACCTCAGGCATCTGCTCCTATTTCCTCCTCCCAAGCTCTCAGCACTTGCTGACATTCAGTTTAAAATTTTATTTGAGTCCTTTTCCCATGTGTACCATCATGAAATAAAACAATGTGTTTATCTAGACGTTATGTCAACAAAGGTGGCAGTCTACTTCTGATTTGCTATTTATTAAAGTAAGAAATGCAGGAGTCTGTAACATGACTTCATCCTGGAACAACTTTGACCCCAGACCTTGAAACTTCAGTGAGAAGCTGAAAAGCCCATTTGGGAGAATATTAGCTTTGGAAGGAATCTTGAAGGTCTTCTAATTCATTTTTGAATATTTCTGTCTAATGGGCTTCCATTTAAACAGCTCCAGTGACAAGGGTATCTTCAATTTATTGCTATAAAGTTCCTAATAGTAAGCCAAAATTCTGACTTCTTGTAAAATTTAAATTGATTTGCCCTCTGAAACTACCCAAGTAAATGTTATGCCTCTTCTATCTGACAAGGCCCTCAATTATTAAAAAAAAATATCCACAACACCCAGTCTTTAGACTAAAACATTCTTGATCCTTTTAATAATTGTTCTGTGTCTATTTGTAAATGAGTTACCATCTTGGTCACTTTCCAGGTTGTCTGTGTCCATCTTAATTGTGATGCTCTGAAATGATCCAAATCTCTCAACATAAACGATCAAGTAAAGAAAAAAACATTATGAAGGGCTTCTCTGTGCTGGACACCATGCCTCTATTAATAGAGCCTAAGACTTTATTACACCTGTGTGAACTATAATCTCACATGGTGGGCTCATGTTAAACTTATAGTAAATTAAAATCACTGAGTCTTTTTCACAAATGCTTTTTTAAGCCACATAACCCCTTTCCTTTAGTAACTGAATTTTTGATACAAGACTTTACATTTTATCCTATTCAATGTAATCCTGCTAGATTTGGCTATAGTTCTTCTTCGATCTACTAAGGACTTTTGGATCTTGTTAGTCACATCCAGTGCATTTATTCTGCCTTCTAATACTATACTATTTGACATGCGATGGGCAAGCTATTTTATATTTTCATACTAGTTACTGAAAAATAACTTCAATGAGACAGAACTGAGGTTAGAAACCGCTTGTTTATATTGACACATCATTTGACACTGTCAATTCAACTTACTAACCCATCTACTGGCCTGTTATTATCTAGCTCATGTTACTCCATTTTTATTCTTAAGGGCATTTTGAGAAACTGCCAAATACCATGGTGAGGTACACAATGTTTATTGCCTTCTGAGGTCTCTGGGAGGCAGCTCAACACAATGCAGGCATCCTCCAGAGCAGCTGAAGCACAAGTGGCCCATGTGATTGCCAATTTGGAGGCATACCGTATGTATTAGGACACTGTGGACAGATGTACTGAAGGACAGTTTCAAATATTAGCCATAACTCAAAAGTCAGAAAGCCAAACCACCAAATTGCAGTTTTGATTATGACAAAGCTGATTCTCACACATGCATTTTTATGGGAGCTGCACCAGAGTGAACAGCAGCAGAGATGCATTCATTTAACAACAGCTAATGTATCTCCACAACAACACCCAGGAGGCAAGTTAGTACATAATTTATTATAAAATCTCTATTATAAATAGACCAGTATAGTTTAATAGATTCAGGGGGAAGCAGAAGAGTGAACTGGTTAAGCACGCACTCTGGAATCTCAGAATTGGGTTCAAATTTTGACTCTCACTTAATAGCAGTGTGACCCCAGAAAATTAATCTGCTAGTTTATTTCCTTATATGTAAACTGGGGAAGATAATAGTAGTACTACCTTATAGGGTTGCTATGAAAATTGAACATAACCATGAATACATTAGCTATTTATTATCATCCCAATCTAACAGAAACAATATTGTGAAATCCAACCTAGAGCTGAGTAATCATGTCTTCTTTTTCTTTCATGCTCATCAACTATTCTTTTAATAATAAATTAAGGCATCTTTCCTGAAATTACCTTAAATTTGCTAATCTACACATTGGGCTAAGAAGTTCTGAAGTTGAATTTTGATAGTACTTAGAGAACCCAAATCTGTGTTTAGATACCTCAGTACAGCTGAAGCTAGCTAGCCATATGCTTCAATACATATCCTTTTGATGAATAATGCTGCCTATGTATGTCAGGACAAACAATTCCTTATTTGAGAGTGGCTTACCCAACCTTTGGAGTTTTCTGGTTTAGAATAGCTTTTGCCAATGGTGCTTACCCATTATCAAAATGTCTAAAGCCTTGGTAAGAATGTACACCACCTGATGAAGTTGCTCTTTGGGTGGCTTCAGTCTGAAATCATAATCCAAGTCATTTTCCTCCTTTCTAGTTTTAGAAAATTGTTTTTCCCCTAAGTTTACTAACAGACTTCTGGGAAGATGGTAGCATTGGAAAAGGTCCCCAATTTTTGCCCTTTCTCCCACAAATCAATAGAAATGACCACAGGGAAACAAAAATTGAGCAAAACCTGTACAAACAATGAGGGCATTAGAATTGTCAAGGAATTTCTATAAGACATGATGCTGATGGGGCCATACTGAAAGATATCACCAATCTGAAGTTCTGTGACATACTGACAAATCAAGAAAATCCTGGCAGAAAAGCACTAATACCATGTAGCTTAAAGGAGCAAGGACTGAAGGTGGGAGCAGGCAGTGAAAAAGACTGGGATGAGAACCTTTCATAAATTGAGGTAAGCCTGAGTAACGTTCTTCATCTAAGCCTCCCAATACATTTTTTAAATAAAATAATACAAATTGGAAATATCAAAATTGCCACATAGTTTTAAAGGTTTACATTTACTAAATTAAGCTGTATTATGAACATTTTCAATCAACTCAGTCTAGCTGTATGGCTGGAGTAATCAATTCATTTGAGAATAATGTTAAAATTCTGAATTTGAGTTTTGTGAACATGAAACACAGGCCAAAGGGCTCTCCTGATACCTTAACCCAAACCCCTGGGCTAGCCCCTGACAGGAATTACTCCTTTTGTTGCTATTTTGACATTGCACATCAACAGACTTTGGAGCAGGCTGCCCCTTCTCAGAAGGCAAGCTCAGCGTCTCTGACCATGGTCTCAATAAACATGATGGTCTCAACCTGATATAAGTCCTCATTAATAAACCAGCAGGACTTATTTCAATGTTTTATATCCAACCCCCCCACACACTGGCCACACACAAGTGGCGAGTATATATGATATCACATACCTGAAGTAGAGGCCAAAAGAGCAAATGAAGAAAGCCAACTTGAGGTGAACATCTCCTGCTGGGATTGTCCCTGGCCCTAGCTCCCTCCCCACTACCTCATTCTGCTGGCTCAGAGACAGTAATATAAACTCACACCATCTAGCCATCTAGTGTAAGCTTAGAGAGGGGATGACAACCAAGTAAATAGTGAAAGCATAAAAGAATTACCCCACTCTTATTGGAGGGAGAGAGATAGCAGGTTAGGATGTGCCCTTCTTATTCAACGATGAATAAATGGATAAATTGTGAATTAACAGTAGATAAAACACAAAACAAAAACAGAGCCTATGAAAAGAACTTGCAAGATAATAAGAGGAAATTATATCACGTAAGAGATGAACAGTTTTAAAAATTTTTAAAAAGGGTAAATAAAGTTATAAACAAAAATTAATTAACTGGAAAGCAAAAATACAACCAAAAAATAGAATTAATAAATTAAAGACTTGGACCTTTTCAGGGAGAAAACAAAATGTATTAAAAGGTAGAGAAACATTTGGCAAGGGTAATTAAGGAATTCTCTGTTCCTTGAATGCCTGAAAGAAATGTACCTGTTAAATTGTCTGAGCCAGCCAGGCCTCAGTAAACATCCAGTTTTTCCTATAGCTATTGATTTCTTGCTATTTTCTATGTCACTGGCTTATTTTTATATTGATTTTCCTATAAAATCTTTCATGTCATAAAAATTCTTAAATTTATTATGGCAGACTTTGCTATTGTAATTATCATAAACACCCAGCATCATACAGCAGTGAAATAATAAATCACCATTTCCTAACTTGATGTTCTGAGGAACAATGATATGCCAAATGTTATTAGGGTGTTTAAAAGGGAAAAAAGTTGTTCTTTACTCAAATAAATTTAGGAAATGCTGAGTTAGATAAGATTAAATAGTTTTTACTCTTTTAAAGAACATACTCCTTTAAACAAAATAATACTAGTCAAAATTTACTGCCTAATGACTTTCCAAGAGGGGCTATAGTATACAGCATTTTGCAAACTTATTTGACCATCTCCCAGAGGAATGGTTTTTCAAAAATGCAATTTAGAATTGCTGCAGCAAACATAGTCTGGTTAAAATGAGAAACAAGACAAGAATGCCACTGCCACTTTTCTTCTTTAGCACTATTCTGGAATTGTTTAACCCATGCCATCAGAAACTATGTTATAAATTTTGAAAATAACCTATCATTATAACTTATCATTGATATGATTCCTTACCAGGAAAAACTCAAAAGGATCAACTGAATGTCTCTGAATTTAATAGATTCCAATAAACTGCCAACTTAAAATTAATCTATGAAAATACATTCTTCCCCTATATAGCAAAAATGACCACACAGGTAACACACTGAATAAGAGCTCCCAATTGCAGTATTGTTTCCCATATATCTGTATTACCTAGGAATACATTTATTACAAATTATATGGGACTTAGATAAATAAAACTCTCTTGAAGGATGTAAAAGCTTTTTAAAAATGAGGCAATATATCATGTTTCTGGAGAGCACTGTAATTCTGTACTTCTCACTATCGTATCAATTTAGGACAATCCTAATCAAATTCCCAATTTACTTTTTTTGTGGGGGGGGAGGGAAATCTAATAACTGTAAAGTTCATCTGGTAAAACAAACACGTCAGAATCATTAGAAAATTGTGAAAAATAAAAAAGATAAAAAAGGAGGACTTGCCCTAAGAGATATGAAGCCATTTCTAACTCAATAACTACAGGCTGGTGTACTGGGGCTACAATGTTCAGTGGTACTAAAGAGAATTCAAACACAGTATAAAGTATATATATGTATGACATTTCAAATGGAGGGGGGGATGAGAACAATGAGATAAAAACAGGGTAACAACTGTCTACCCTTTGGGGGAAAAAAAAAGTTAGAATACCTAAATCTATACATCAAAATAATTCCAGACAGGGCAAAGGAACATTTTTTAAAAAACAAAACCATCAAAATTAGAGAAATACAGGATAAGATTTATATAATCTTGGGTTGGCAATCCTTCTAAACATGAACCTAGGGCCAGAAGGCAAAAAGGAAAATATTTATCCATTTTTAATTTTTTTTATTTTTTTAGTCATTTTTAATGCATTTTTCCCTGTGCACAAGAGAAATAACTGATAGAGTCAAAAGATACAGTTTCCTTTATACACAGCAGTTAAAAGTAATGCAAACATCACATGACATTTTCAGTGAAAGTTACATTTCCAATTACAAATCAAAATGCGTATTAGGGTCTCTTTACGGGAGAAGCTGAGAAGGAAGTCTTAAAAAAAGCACTTTCCTGGCATTACTATACTGATCCTTCAGGCTGCACTAAGATTAAGATCATATACAATCAATTTGCAAATGTTGACACAATGTCACACTGTAAGTTTTCTGTACAATTAAATGTATACGTAGAGATACCAGGATAAACATTTCTACTATATTTTAACTGAACTTGCCTAGCCAACATTTCCACTGAGAAGTTTATCAAAGATGCTGTAAGATTCTACAAAATTGTGAGATATACCGAGCTCCAGAAATATTTCTTATATCGTTTCTCATTTTGGTTATACATATTCTGCTCAGAGATTCTGTTGTAATATTTCTAGATGTACAGTTCCAATTGTGCTTACTGTACTGTGTATAAATATAGCAAAAAAGATCAAATGGTATAAATCTTACAGCATTTTGCTAGCAAAAATACATGCCAAAGTCACAATAAGCAATATTGTACCACAAATTAGAGAGCTTCAATTAACTTATGTTTTAATATTTTCATTCTACATTTAATTACTATCATAGGATAATGTTTAAAATGCAAATAAATTGGACATCTGTAGGACAAAACTTGTTCACCCAACTGTAAAGGTTGATACCTGTTTCCAAAAATCACAATAAAAGCAGAAATGTTTGCATGCAACACCTTTGAGTGAAACAGCATTGATTCCCACCATTCAAAACAGAGAAGGAAGGAAGGAAGGAAGGAAGGAAGGAAGGAAAGGAGGAAGGAAAGGAGGGAGGGAGGGAGGGAGGGAGGGAGAAGGGAAGGGAAGAGGGAAGGGGGAGGGAAGAAACAAAGAGGGAGGAAAGGACTCCACCTTAAAATGCATATTAAATTTATAACTAGACAGATTTAAAAGAATCAAAGTGAAAGTAAAGTACAATTATGTGTGTTTAAAGATTTAAGAGCCATTATCAAAAATAAGATACATTTTTTCAAGGTACAGAAATGTAATTATGATGGTTGGGAACCCAGCAGCCTCTCAATGGCTGCATTGATGTCGCCTCCTGTTGCTATTAGAGCCTGCAAGTTTGCTTCCCGGTTTAAGAACCCCATTGCGTTGAGCTGTTCCAGTTGTTGTTGAAATCTGACTTCTGGATTCGGCAGCTGCGGAGGATTTGCTCCAGCCAGAGCCTGCACCATTTGCTGAATGAACTGCTGGTTGGGTCCAGATTCCGATGTTGGGCTCGTAGTTTCACTGGGTGCAGAGCTAGATACAGGGGGCCCAGGGGGGGCGCCTGAGCCAGTGGAGCCAGGGGGACCTGCAGGGCCAGTGGGTCCTATGGGTCCAATGGGGCCTATGGGAGTAAACGGGACTATGGGGCCAATGGGGCCTATGGGTGTGACTGGGCCTACAGGGCCTATAGCCGTTCCCAGCACCCCCACCCCCACACCTGGAGTGAAGCTTGGAATGAGGCCAGGTGCTTCAGTGGCTAATGTCTGTAGCCCCTGCTGGATCTGCATTAAAGCCTGCATTGCTCTTGGGTTTGACATGGCTGACAGTGTGTCTGGATTCTGCATCTGCTGCAGGAAAGCAGGGAGCTGTGGACGCATCTGCTCCTGCAGCTGAGGATTTGCAGTAAACACAGGGCTATTCAGCATCATCTGTGCAGCCAAATCTGGATTCTGGGTCAGCGACTGCATCATGCTTCTCATATAGGGTGCAGACAGCATATTCTGGATCAGCTGGGGGTTTTCAGTTATCTGTTGCAGCAAGCTCTGCATTCCTGGGGTGCTGAAGATGCTGGCGACATAATTAGCTGCAGCCACTGTGTTCCCTGTAGCACTGCTAGAGCTAGTGCCAGATCCACTGCCACTGCTCGTTGTTGTGCTGGTGGTCGCAGAACTCTGGGTAGCCGGTGGTGGCGCCCACGGATTGGGTAGAGGATCGCGATTTTCTGTGCGGGAAGGCTGCGTACCTTCCCCAGAGGAGGAACTGCTCCCCACCGAGGCAAACGGATTACCCCCAAACTGCTCTTGTGCGGCATTCAGCATGGGTTCTTGAATGTCAGTGTACATGCGCCGTAAAGCATTGTAGCCACCTGGGATGCTTTCAAGATTGCTGAGAGCCAGGTCTTGATTTCTCATCATTTCTTGCATCATAGCTGGATTCCTGGCGATTTCGAGGGTCTGCCTCATTATATCTGGGTTGTTGAGCAGGTGACTGATTTCTGGGTTTCTCTGAATCAATTGTTGCATCTGTGGATTGGCCATAATGAGCTGCCTCATCAGATCAGGATTCGAAAGCATGCTCTGAACAAAGGGGTTTTCCATGATTTGGATCATCATCTCAGGGCTCGACAGGAGCTGCTGCTGCATCTGGTTCTGGAGCTCAGAGAAGTTGGTCGAGCTCAGGCCCAGGCTGCTAAGGCCTGCAAGTCCTCCCAGGCTCCCCAACCCAAACGGGTTGCTATTTGTGGAAATAGGTGTGGAGTTACTCCTGGGAGTCGACGCGGTGGTAGTACTAGTTCCCGCGGCATTACTAGGCTGGGTGGACTGGCCCTGAGGTCGGTTCTGGCTTTTGATGACAAGATGAACAGTCAGTCCATCATGGATGCCATGCTGAATCAAGGTATCTTGATCTTTTAAGATTTTTCCGGCAAAAATCAGCACTAGCTGATCCGTTTGGGATTTGAAGCGTTTCGAAATCGCTTCCTTAAACTGCTGGACTGAGCTGTTCTCGGGCACTGCGAACTCCTCTTTCTCTTTGGGGGTCTTCACAGTGACTTTGATAATTTTGGGCTCCGCCGGGGCAGAGGCAGGGCCTTGGGCCGCAGCAGAGCCGCGGGAGGGGCGCGGGGGGCCGCTGCTCTCGCCGTTCTCAGCCATGGCGGCCGCAGTGACGCAGGCAGACAGGGAAGGCGCGGGCGGGCGGGCGGGCGAGAGAAAGAGCGAGGGAAGAAGGAAGGAAGGAGGCACCGCCGCAGCAGGCTGGGCCGGGCTGGGCGGGGAGCGCGGAGCACGGTACCTCTGTGTTGAAGACTGCGGATCCCTGGTCCTCCGGTGGAGAGAAGGCTCCGAGTAGGCCGCGGGCCGAGGTCTCGCCGTTCAGGTCTCTGGGCCGCCGCCGCCGCCGCCGCCGCCGTGTGATCCCACCGCGCGGTCTCCCAGCAGCTCGCGCAGCTGCTCCGCCCGCTCCTCCCCGCCCCTTCCCCTCCCCCAGTTCCGCGCTCGCCTCCCCGCCCCCCTCTGCTGACGCGGCGCCAGGCCCAGGGTGATAGAGTCGACTCGGTCAAAATTAAAAACTTATGTACTGAAAAAAAAAAAAAGATGAGGGGGAGAGAGAGAAACAGAGAGAAAGAAACAAAGGGACAACAGAAGACAAGAGAAAAGAGAGGGAAGGAAGGAGGAAGAGGGGAAAGGGAGCCAGCTTCTATAAAGGACATTAAAGACTAATGGAGAATATATATATATATATATATATTTATATATTTATATATATATTTATATATTTATATATATATATTCATATATTTATATATATTCCATCAGGCAGTGAAGTGAAAAGATGAAAGCCTGAATCAAATCGACCCGAAGTAAAAGATAAAAAATGAGAACCAAAGAACTCTGACAAAGCAAAAAGGAAAAGATGAACACCCCCCTTGGGGGAAGGGAAGAGGACTGGGCAAGAGCCTGCATTTTACAAAAGAAGTGCACATGGCCAATGGGCATATAAAAGGATGATTAAGCTCACTAGCAATCAAAGAATTTCAAATTAAAACAATGAGATTCTTCTGTCTTATATTGGCAAAGTTGAAAAATAATAATAAACCTTATCATTGAGAGAGAGCTGAGAAAATGAACTGTCATGCCAACTGAAGTGTAAGTTGTTATCTTAAGGCAATTTTAACATATATGTAAACATTTTAAATATTTCCACCTTTATTTGGAAATGCCTCATTTAGAGACCTCACCTATGAAAATAATTGAATAAGGACACAAAAATACATATGTATAAACTGTACATGCACTGAAGCATTTAAAAAATATTTTAAAAGGTAATCAGTGTCTCTTTACACAGGATTGGTCAGATATATTATGATATTACCATACAAAAAATAATATTCACTGTTTAAGAAACAGGTGGTTAATTTGTATGATAAAAAGTGTACATGAAATAAATGGTAGTTACAGGGAAATTACAGAGTATTTTCACTTTCAGTTTTATATATTTCCATACAATTAGAAATTATACAATCACATGTTTCAATACAAAAAAATACAGTAAATATATTTTTATGTTAAAACTATTTGTTATAAACAGTTTGTATGTGTAAACTGTCTTTAAAGACAATGTATGTGTATGTATAAAAAGAAACCTGGAACACTATACACAAGTATGTTAATGGTGGTTATTACTAGATGCTAAAATTATGAATAACTGTTCCTTTTTTTTTGCTGAGTTAGGTCTTCGTTGCTGCACGAGGGCTTTCTCTAGTTGCGGCGAGCGGGGGCTACTCTTCGTTGTGGTGCATGGGCTTCTCATTGCAATGGCTTCTCTTGTTGTGAAGCACGGGCTCTAGGCACACGGGCTTCAGTAGTTGTGGCAGGCGGCTCAGTAGTTGTGGCATGCAGGCTCCAGAGCGCAGGCTCAGTAGTTGTGGCACAGGGCTTAGTTGCTCCTCAGCATGTGGAATATTCCCAGACCAGGGATTGAACCCATGTCCCCTGCATTGGCAGGCAGATTTTTTTTTTCTTTTGCAGTACGCGGGCCTCTCACTGTTGTGGCCTCTCCCGTTGTGGAGCACAGGCTCCGGACGCACAGGCTCAACAGTCATGACTCACGGGCCTAGCTGCTCCACGGCCTGTGGGATCTTCCCGGACCGGGGCATGAACCCGTGTCCCCTGCATCGGCAGGTGGACTCTCAACCACTGCGCCACCAGGGAAGCCCAGCATGCAGATTCTTAACCACTGTGCCAACAGGGAAGTCCCTTGTTCCTTTTTTTTTTAAATAAAATTTTAAAATTTCTGATGACTTTTATAAGTATGCACTGCGTTTACAATTTTTAAAAATGAGAAGGTATTTTGGTGAGAAATTATAGGTAGAAATTGACAGGCACACAATAGTAGTGGCAGCTATTAACACATGTATCTAATTTAGTTACAGATTAAGTAGGAGAAATAAAGATCTAGCCCTTGAATAATAGAATGAATAATTTCAAATTTATGTATAAATTTATAATTCTGGTTTATACCATGCAAAAAAGTACCTTTTTCCCCTAGTATCCAGCCAACATTTAATAACATTTAGGCCATAAATGCTTTAGTAAATCTCAAGATAAGAAAAAAATATAGGTATATGATGTCTCTCAATAGGGGGATGGATTAATATAGTGTGATTAATGTGATTATTAGAATACAGAATATAAAAGGAATGAACTAGATCTAAATATATTTATATATATATAGATCTCAAAAACCTAATTAATTAGCAAAACACTCTATGGTGTTTATAGATGCATTCATATGTATGTAAAGCTATTGAAAATATACTAGAATGATTCATACCAAATTTGCACCCATGAAGAAGAGGAAGTGAAATAGGACACAAGACAGTAATTAAAAGGAAATTTAATTAAATCTCTAAAAATATATTTCCTCTTTTAAATGGACGCGAATATGGCCAAATAGCAAGAGTTTATTCTAGGTGGTAGGGATAAGAGTATTTGTTATAATACTATTTTATATTTTTTTTAGGTTTTTAATTTTCTCAAAAAAGAAAAAATTAAGAAAGTATCACAGGTCATCTTCCTTGATCTCAGTAGAACAAAACTAGATATTAATAATGAAACTGTGAATGAAAAACTCAACCACTTGAAAATTAAAACAGAATTAAACACTTTTGGGACAAAGTGCAAATCAAAGTTCTTATTAGAGTGAATTTAGAAAAATAATGATAATGAGAACATAAACATTCATAATTATGATGGGATTTCCCTATATGTGATCTGAGGATCTCATTCAAAAATACGGATTTCTTGGGCTTCCCTGGTGGCGCAGTTGTTGAGAGTCCGCCTGCCGATGCAGGGGACACGGGTTCGTGCCCCGGTCCAGGAAGATCACACAGGCCATGGAGCAGCTAGGCCCGTGAGTCATGACCGCTGAGCCTGCGCGTCCGGAGCCTGTGCTCAGCAACGAGAGAGGCCACAATAGTGAGAGGCCTGCGTACCGCAAAAAACAAACAAACAAAGAAACAAAAAAAACAGATTTCTAGACCCCACTCCAAACTTACCAAAATACAAGTGGTGCTCAGGAATCTGCATTCTTATCAAGCTTCAGTTTAGTCGTATTTGATTTAACTATGTGAATGAGCTCAGAGTCAAATTTATACACTCAAAGATCTTAAATACCAAAGAATAGGGAGAGAAAAAATTACTTAGGCATTCACATAAAGAGGACAACAGAAAAAAGAGGGAAGGAGGGTGATGGCTACAAAATAATAAAAGTCAAACATTAATGAATTAACAGACTCAAAAAATGAAATTTGCTAAGAAAATCTAAGAAGGTCTTTGAAGAACAAGTCAAATAGATAAACCATTATAATTAGGTGATTCTCTTACAAGTCTCACCAAGGAACACAGCATGGGCAAAAGCACACTCCTCCTCTTCCTGAATTCTCCTAAAAGCACATTTCTTTTCCTACTGTAAGCTCTTTATCCCTGGTGGTGCAATGGTTAAGAATCCACCTGCCAATGCAGGGGACATGGGTTCGATCCCTGCTTCAGGAACATCCCACATGCCATGGAGCAACTAAGCCCTTGTGCCACAACTGCTGAATCCCACACACCTAGAGCCTGTGCTCTGCAACAAGAGAAGCCCATGCTCACCACAACTAGAGAAAGCCCACACGAAGCAACGAAGACCCAACAGAGCCAAAAATAAATAAATGAATAAATAAATTAAAAAATAACCCAATAAATAGTAATCATCCTGAGTTCTTCCATAGAGGGTAATTTCTGAGAAACTGAAAGACTTTGTCAAAGAGGTCTCCCCACGGGCGGCGGAGGAAGACCACAGTTTGGGCTCAGTAGATAGAGATTTAGTGTTATTTTGACCATTGTTTTCTCTCTCCACCCCAGATTTATTGAGATATAGTTGACATATAACACTGTGTAAATTTAAGGTGTACAGCCCATTGATTTGATATACGTATATACTGAAAAATGATTACCATTGCAGCATTATCAGGTCACATAATGACCTTTTCTTTTTTGTGGTGAGAACATTTAAGATCTATTTTCTTAGCAACGTTCAAGTATACAGTACAGCATTATTAACTAAAATTACCATGCTGTACATTAGATCCCTGGAACTTATTCATCTCGTAACTGGAAATTCATAGCCTTTGACCAACATCTCCCCAATTCCCCTCATCCCCAAGCCCCTAGTAAACACCATTCTACCCTCTGTTTCAACGAGTTTGGCCAAAAGCACATTATCTTGAATTCTCTTCATTTATCTTATAAATCATGTTATTTTTTGCATTTTATTCCAAAATATATCCACTTTAATGTTTTAAATTACAACTAAATAAAATTAGCATTCCAGCAGTTAAATGAACATGGCTTTGTTAGTGAGAAGTGTAACATTAATTAGCTGAAACTTAAGAAAGGAGCAACAAGATAATTACATGAAAAGTAGAATTCTATGAGTAGACTTAATCACAGATAAAGGGTATATTTTTGAGAATTATGAGAAAAGACTTTGTACAAATCTTTGCTAATGACAAAGAAAAACGGATCACTGTATTACTTTTCTAGGAAGGTGTACATGACCAAAGTATATTCAAGAAGTAGAAAACCTTAACAGGTCACGTAAGAAATTTGTAAGAAAAAAAAAAGAAGAAATGAAATAATTAACTATTTTAAAATCAGCTTTCTTATTCAAGGTGGCAACTAAGCCTATGCTTTTACCTCCTATCTTTACCAAATACCATTGAACTGACAAAAATGACATGAGAAACACAATAAATCCCTAATGTGTTGGAAAGTTGGAAAGAGTGAAACTTTCCATGAATCTTCATTTTAAATGCCAAAATAAATTCTAGATAAAAAATGAAATCATAAAATTTGCAGAAAACTATTATAGCAAATATTTATATAACCTAGGTTTGGTTATGGCCTTTCTAAAACAAACAAAAAAAATAAATAAATGGAGAGATAGACAGATTTCCTAAGGATTTTTAAACTTCTATATATCAAAAATACAATAAAAATTAAAAGATTGAAGTCAAACTAAAAGAAATTGCAACATTTATAGTACATGAAATCTTAATATTCTTGACATAACACACTTCTTACAAGTCATTTTTTTAAATGAACACCATAAAAGAAAAATAGACAGAAGACATTAACTAGTATGTTAATGTCACAAAAGGGGAAAAAAGGGTCAGGAAGGAAGGAAGGAAGGAAGGAAAAGCGAAGAAGGAAAGAAAAAGAAAAAAAATTTAACTTCTTTAAATAAAAAAATACAAATTAATATAACTGAAATATTTTGTCTATTAAATTAAAGAGAACAATATAATATTTAGTCCTGACATAGTTAATCTAGACTGCCTAGCTTCAAATCCTGGTTCCACTACTTCCACTTGTTCACTACATGATGTTGGGCAAGTAATTTAACCTTTCTGTGCCTTGATATTTGTCATCTGTGAAATGAGCTTTCTGGAAATCAAATAAATTAACATATGTGAAGCACTTAGAACAGTGCCCCATTCATAGTAAGCACTATATGAATAATATTATTGTTACTATTATTAGAGGAAACAGGACCTCATTCCTACTGGGAATTAGGTTACTTGGTATGTTCAACTTATCTGAAGGACAATTTGCTAATAAACACTGAAAGCTTAATAAAACATGCAGACAATTTTACTGAGTAATTCTTCTTTAGGAATTTATCCTAAATTTCTGTTGTTGGGGTCTTGAAGTGATTGTACTAATTAAATGTAGTATATCTACAGAATTTAAGGGAAATCCTATGGTTGCTCCCCACTCCTACTGATGCACATAGGGGCAAATAATACAAGCAGAGCTAGAGAGACAGCAGGGTGGTATAATGGCAAGAGCCTAGACTTAAGCCAAAAAGACCAGGATTTCAACTCTGGCTTGGTCACTTATGGCTGTATGACCTTAGTGCAGTTCATTTCATTTTTCTGAATCTCAGTTTCTTCATCAGCAAAACTGGGACTAACATGCATACATTTCATAGTTGTAGTAAATACATGATAGAGACATCAATTTCTCTGACACACCCTCCCTTCTGAAATAAAACAAATGAAATAAATTTACCCTTGGTAAGTTAAATTATGACCAAAAAAAGAAAAAACAAAAAAACCAGAAACAGAAACAGAAACAAAAGCAAAAAAGAAGCAGTAAAGGATCAGACCAAAGATAGTCTACCTGGCAGATATATATTATGTTCTAGAGATGTATATTCAAATCATCTATCATTCTTGTTCTGACTCTATAGTACCTGTAATCTTCTAATAATCTTTATTTTTCATTTAGCTTGCATATAAAAAAGAATGAACAAGTCAGGCTTTCTTGAATGTTCAGAAATTCTGGTGTTATATACCCACTTTAAACTTTAGCACATGAATTACAAACTGGCAACTCATGGACTGGCTTCGGCCTGCCAACACCTAATACTTGGTAAATTTCCCATACCAATCCACATTTCAAGCTTTTCTTTTAAAACTGGATGATATGGCTATATTAGACTAATACACTTGAAGGGCCACAGTTTGACTGGAGCTGAGTAGTGGCTGTCCCTTTTAGACAAGGCATGTGTTCTGACTCTACCAAGTCCACTTTATTAAACTGCTTATCTAGTTGGTCCCATAGGCATTGGAGTTTTTGACCCTTTCTGGAAGAGTTCAAGCCGTCCCTTCCCTCATTCTATCTCCTGAAGAGTAGAAGCACTGAGGCACTGAGGTGAGTTGCAAAATCCAAGAACACACTTGTGTCACTTTATTAGAATGTGGGGTGTTCACCCTGGGGGGGAGTATAAATATGTCTGTATTGGCACAAACACTCCATCGATGATGGTGACGATGAAGAGGATGATGATAGCAGCCAATACTTACTTTTCCTTCAGTTTATCTTTCCATGTCATTTACCATCAGAGCTATGGGACTTTCCAACTGAACACTGGGAACTTCCAACTGAACACTGGGAGTTGAGCAGGATATGAGATGGGGTTGAATTAAGCCTATTTCCTACAAACAAGAAATAGGGGACACAGAAAGGCTTTTGTGCCCGGGAGCCCCCAGGGTTCTGCTCGGTTTCAATGGTAAAAATCAGTTGTTCCACCAGATATAGCAGTGGTAGCAGTATTATCTATGGCAAGTCTTCAAATTGAGTTTGTCTACACAAAGTCTTTTCAAACAGTAGGAGGATAAAGATAGTAGCTTAAAGAGAATCAATTTCTAGATACTCAATTTCCATATAGCTTCTTTCCTAAAATTGATCTGCCAGAAAATGTCCCTTTTTGCAATTTACCTTTTCCCGCTTTACAAAATAAAGGCATACTTCTGTCTTACATCGAAGATTTGACAATATTGCACTGCCTTTGGGGATGAAAACCTTGAGTTTGTTTACAAAGGGAAAATTTGAAGTACATATTGGTGTCCACATTGAGAAAGTGAATGACTCTAAACACTATGTAATAAATCATTTTGCAAGTCTGTAACTTCCAATTCTTTGTCTTGGACAAAATTGAAGGAGGACCTAATTGAATTGTCAGCTGATAAATGATTTAAATGATTTATGAAGATGGATAATTATGTGATTTTTGGCATATTACCTGCAAGGAAATTAAAGATGGAAGGAAATTACTATAATAAAGTCCTTTAATTCCCAACTATTCATTTATTTATTATATATTTTAGTGCTTATATTAATTAAAAAATTAAAGGAAAAAAATGCTAGCAATGAGTACTATTCATATTTGGATAAATAAAATAATAGGGAAAAAGTCCCTCAAATGAATATTCAATTAAATTTTAACTTTTTACTTTTTAAAATTTACAAAGACTGGTGATGCATTTATATTATTTTGATTAATCATATACTGACAATAATCGAATGATAAATTAATAAGGAACAGTTTTTAACCTTTAAAATTAATTTTAATTTAAATAGTTTTTGAGGTAGGGAAATATGATACAGTGATTAATGAAAGGCTTTTGAACAAAAATATATAAAATTAGGACAAAAATTCTGGGGTGATAATAAATGGAACTATGCATTAGAGGAAAAAAATAAACAATATAAATTATCCAATAGTTAAATAAAAGTATTTTAATGTATTTTAAAAACAAACGATAAGGGGGAAGGGTAAGCTGGGACGAAGTGAGAGAGTGGCATTGACATATATACACTACCAAATGTAAAATAGATAGCTAGTGGGAAGCAGCCGCATAGCACAGGGAGATCAGCTCGGTGCTTTGTGTCCACCTAGAGGGGTGGGATAGGGAGGGTGGTAGGGAGACTCAAGAGGGAGGAGATGGGGATGTATGTATATGTATAGCTGATTCACTGTTATACAGCAGAAACTAACACCCCATTGTAAAGCAGTTATCCTTCAATAAAGATGTTAAAAAAATGATAGCTGATCTCAAATTGCTACAGTATTTAGATTCTGTTGGGTATATTTAAGAGAGTAACAATTTATTTCAAAATGTCAGTATTCATAATACTTCAAAATTTACATTTTTGCAATATAAGTATATGATGACAAACTATTTCTTAAGGAAGTGTAGGAGATTTACAATATTATATTAGTTTCAGGTGTACAGTGTTCAGTATTCAGTATTTTTAGCAATTAGGATATTACAAGATAATGGCTATAATTCCCTGTGATATACAGTATATCCTGTTGCTTATACATTTTATACGTAGTAATTTGTCTCTGTTAATCCCATAACTCGAATTTATCCCTCCCACCTTCCCTCTCCCTTTTGGTAACCACAAGTTTGCTTTCTATATCTGTGAGATTATTTCTGTTTTGCATATACATTCCCTTGTATTTTTTTTAAAAATCCACATATAAGTGATACCATACAGTATTTATCTTTTTCTGTCTGATGTATTTCAATAAGAATCATATTCTCTAAATCCATCCACGTTGCTGCAGAGGGTAGCATTTCATTCTTTTTTATGGCTAATATTCCATTGTATATGTATATACCACATCTTCTTAATCCAGTCATATGTTGATGGGCACGTGGGTTGCTTCTGTGTCTTGGCTGTTCTAAGTTGTGTTACTATGAACACTGAGGTGCATGTATCTTTTTGAACTAATGTTTTCATTTTTATGGGTATATAGCCATATAACCTCCATACTGTTTTCCATAGTGGTTGCACCAATTTACATTCCCACCAAGAGTACAAGGGTACCCTTTTCTCCACATAGTCTCCAACATTTGTTATTTGTAGACTTTTTGATGATAGGCATTCTGAAAGGTGCCAGATGATATCTCATTTTTGTTTTGATTTGCATTTTTCCAATAAAGTGATGTTGAACATCTTTTCACGTGCCTGTTAGTCGTCTGTATGTCTTTTTCCGGAAAAATGTCTATTCAGGTCATCTGCCCATTTTTTAATTGAGTTGATTTTTTTTGATATTGAGTTGTATAAGCTGTTTTTATATTTTGAATATTAACCCTTTGTCAATGCATCAATGGCAAATATTTTCTCCCATTCCATAGGTACTCTTTTCTTGTGTTGATAGATTCATTTACTGTGTAAAAGCTTTTAAGTTTAGTTAGGTTCCATTTGCTTATTTTTGCCTTTATTTCATTTGTCATAGGAGACTGATCCAAGAAAATATTGCTGCCATTTATGTCAGAGAGCGTTCAGCCTATGTTCTAAGAGTTTTATCGTTTTCTGTCTTACATTTAGGTCTTTAAAACATTTTGAGTTTATTTATGTGTATGGTGTGAGGGAATGTTCTAATCTTATTGTTTTACATGTGGCAGTCCAATTTTCCCAGCACCATTTTTTGAAGAGATGGTCTTTTATCCACTGAATATTCTTACATTTTTTTGTCATAGATTAATTGACCATAGAGGCATGGGTTTATTTCCAGGCTCTCTTCTCTTTTCCTTTGATCTATGTGTTTCTTTTGGTGCCAATACCATGCTTTTTTGAAAACTGTAGCTTTGTAGTATATTCTGAAGTATGGGAGGGTTACACCAGCAGCTGTGTTCTTTTTACTCAAGATTGCTTTCCTAATCTTGGGTCTTTCATGGTTTCATATAAACTTTAGGATTATTTGTTCTAGTTCTGTGAAAAATGGCATGGGTATTTTGATAGGAGATTGCTTTGGATAATGTGGCCATTTTAACAATATTAATTCTTCTAATCAAAGAGCATGGGATATTGTCCCTTTTTTTTAGCTTCAATTTCTTTCATCAGAGTTTTATAGTTTTCAGAGTATAGGTCTTTCACATCCTTGGTTAAATTTATCCCTAGGCATTTTATTCTTTTTTTGTTGTTGTTAATTGAAGTAGAGTTGATTCACAACATTATGTTCATTTCAGGTGTACAGCACAGTGATTCACAACTTTTAAAAGTTACCAGTCACGCATTTTTAAACTTATTTTCTTTTTCTGTTTTTATTTGGGTTTTTTGTTTGTTTTACATTAAGTTCTTTACACATCAATTTATATCACATTTTTTATTCAAACAGAATGTCACAAAAGTTATAACCATCCTCATCAGTTCACTGAGTCCCATGTAATTAATCTTTTTTTCATCTTGACCTTTTGTTAGCACTTTTATGAATTCATCAGTTTTCCATTAGAGTTCTGAAAATGCTTATTCATTCAGTTCAGCAGTATAGTCAGTTATCAGAAACCTGTACTTGTCAGAGTACACCCAGCATCAGAGTACACCCAGAACTGTCTGTAAATGACAAAAGACTTAAAAATGACCACAGTAAAAGATTTCATGAAAGTTCATAATAATGCAATTGACAAGGAAATTTAGTTATTTCTGAGACATATATTTAGTTATTTCTGAGATATACATTTTAAAGTAATAACTAGAATTATGACCTATAGCATTATACGAGAACATATAAGATTTTTAGGAATTTCATGTAATGTCTGAAGCATTTATATTAACATATTTCCATACAAATAACCCAAAGAAAGTTTAGTATTAGTTTTGTCTTTAACATTTGAATTTTATTTTATTTATATTTTTATACAGCACGTTCTTATTTGTCATCAATTTTATACACATCAGTGTATACATGTCAATCTCAATTGCCCAATTCAGCACACCACCATCCCCACAACCCCACGGTTTTTCCCGCCTTGGTGTCCATATGCTTGTTCTGTACATCTGTGTCTCAATTTCTGCCATGCAAACCAGTGCATCTGTACCGTTTTTCTAGGTTCCACATACATGTGTTAAAATACAATATTTGTTTTTCTCTTTCTGACTTACTAAACTCTGTATGACAGTCTCTAGATCCATCCATGTCTCAACAAATGACTCAATTTCGTTCCTTTATATGGCTGAGAAATATTCCATTGTATATATGTATCACAACTTCTTTATCCACTCATCTATCGATGGGCATTTAGGTTGCTTCCATGACCTGGCTATTGTAAATAGTGCTGAAATGAACACTGGGGTGCATGTGTCTTTTTGAATTATGGTTTTCTCTGGGTATATGCCCAGTAGTGGGATTGCTGGATCATATGGTAATTCTATTTTTAGTTTTTTAAGGAGCCTCCATACCGTTCTCCACAGTGGCTGTATCAATTTACATTCCCACCAACAGTGCAAGAGGGTTCCCTTTTCTCCACACCCTCTCCAGCATTTGTTGTTTGTAGATTTTCTGATGAGGCCAATTCTAACTGGTGTGAGGTGATACCTCATTGTAGTTTTGATTTGCATTTCTCTAATAATTAGTTATGTAGAGCAGCTTTTCATGTGCTTCTTGGCCATCTGTATGTCTTCTTTGGAGAAATGTTTATTTAGGTTTTCTGCCCATTGTTGGATTCGGTTGTTTGTTTCTTTAATATTGAGCTGCATGAGCTGTTTACATATTTTGGAGATTAATCCTTTGTCTGTTGATTCATTTGCAAATATTTTCTCCCATTCTGAGGGCTGTATTTTCGTCTTGTTTATGGTTTCCTTTGCTGTGTAAAAGCTTTTAAGTTTCATTACGTCCCACTCGTATATTTTTGTTTTTATTTACATTACTCTAGGAGGTGGATCAAAAATCGTGCTGTGATTTATGTCAAAGAGTGTTCTTCCTATGTTTTTCTCTAAGAGTTTTATAGTGTCTGGTCTTACATTTAGGTCTCAAATCCATTTTGAGTTTATTTCTGTGTATGGTGTCAGGGAGTGTTCTAATTTCATTCTTTTACATGTAGCTGTCCAGTTTTCCCAGCACCACTTATTGAAGAGACTGTCTTTTCTCCATTGTATATCCTTGCCTCCTTTGTCATATATTAGTTGACCATAGATGCGTGAGTTTATCTCTGAGCTTTCTATCTTGTATTGTCCTATGTTTGTGTTTTAGTGCCAGTGTCATATTGTCTTCATTACTGTAGCTTTGTAGTATAGTCTGAGGTCAGCGAGTTGAATTCCTCCATCTCTGTTTTTTCCCCCTCAAGACTGCTATGGCTATTTGGGGTCTTTTGTGACTCCATACAAATTTTAAGATTTTTTATTCTAGTTCCATAAAAATTGCCATTGTTAATTTGATAGGGATTGCATTGAATCTGTAGAACGATTTGGGTAGTATAGTCATTTTCACAATATTGATTCTTCCAATCCAAGATCATGGTATATCTCTCCATCTGTTGGTATCATCTTTCATTTCTTTCATAAGTGTCTTATGGTTTTCTGCATACAGGCCTTTTGTCTCCCTAGCTAGGTTTATTCATAGGTATTTTATTATTTTCGTTGCAATGGTAAATGGGAGTGTTTCCTTAATTTGTCTTTCAGATTTTTCATCATTAGTGTATAGGAGTACAAGAGATTTCTGTGCATTAATTTTGTATCCTGCAACTTTACCAAATTCATTGATAAGCTCTAGTAGTTTTCTGGTGGCATCTTTAGGATTCTCTATGTATAGTATCATGTCATCTGCAAACAGTGACAGTTTTACTTCTTTTCCAATTTGTATGCCTTTTATTTCTTTTTCTTCTCTGATTGCCATGGCTAGGACCTCCAAAACAATGTTGAATAACAGTGGTGAGAGTGCACATCCTTGTCTTGTTCCTGATCTTAGAGGAAATGCTTTCAGTTTTTCACCATTGAGAATGATGTTTGCTGTGGGTTTGTCGTATATGGCCTTTATTATGTTGAGGTAGGTTCCCTCTATGCCCACTTTCTGGAGAGTTTTTATCATAAATGGGTGTTGAATTTTGTCAAAAGCTTTCTTGCATCTATTGAGATGATCATATGGTTTTTATTCTTAAATTTGTTAATATGTTGTATCCCATTGATTAATTTGCATATATTGAAGACTCCTTTCGTCCCTGGGATAAATCCCAGGGATTTATTTATTAAAAGGATATGATCCTTTTAATGTGTTGTTGGATCCTGGTTGCTAGTATTTTGTTGAGGATTTTTGCATCTATATTCATCCTTTTTTTCTAGTATCTTTGTCTGGTTTTGGTATCAGGGTGATGGTCGCCTCATAGAATGAGTTTGGGAGTGTTCCTTCCTCTGCAATTTTTTGGAAGAGTTTGAGAGGGATGGGTATTAGCTCTTCTCTAAATGTTTGATAGAATACACTTGATAAGATATCTGCTCCTGGACTTTTGTTTGTTGGAAAATGATTAATCACAGAGTCAATTCCATTACTTGTGATTCATCTGTTCATATTTTCTATTTCTTCCTGGTTCAGTCTTGGAAGGTTATCCCTTTCTGAGCATTTGTCCATTACTTCCAGGTTATCCATTTTTTTGGCATAGAGTTGCTTGTAGTAGTCTCTTATGATGCTCTGTATTTCTGTGGTGTCTGTTGTAACTTCTCCTTTTCATTTCTAAATTTATTGATTTGAGTCCTCTCCCTCTTTTTCCTGATGAGTGTGTCTAATGGTTTATCAATTTTGTTTCTCTTCTCAAAGAACCAGCTTTTCATTTTATTGATCTTTGCTATTGTTTTCTTTGCTTCTGTTTCATTTATTTCTGCCCTGATCTTTATGATTTCTTTCCTTTTGCTAAATTTGGGTTTTGTTTGTTCTTCTATCTCTAGTTCCTTTAGATGTAAGGTTAGATTGTTTATTTGAGATGTTTCTTGTTTCTTCAGGTAGGCTTGTACAGCTCTAAACTTCCCCTCTTAGAAATGCTGTTGCTGCATCCCATAGGTTTTGGATTGTTGTATTTTCATTGTCATTTGTCTCTAGGTATTTTTTTTTTTTTTTTTTTTTTTTTTGCTGTACGCGGGCCTCTCACTGCTGTGGCCTCTCCCGTTGCGGAGCACAGGCTCCGGACACACAGGCTCCGCGGCCATGGCTCGCGGGCCCAGCCGCTCCGCGGCATGTGGGATCTTCCGGGATCGGGGCACGAACCCGTGTCCCCTGCATCGGCAGGCGGACTCTCAACCACTGCGCCACCAGGGAAGCCCTCTAGGTATTTTTTGATTTCCTCTTTGATTTGTTCAGTGATCTCTTGGTTATTTAGTAACATATTGTTTAGCCTCCATGTGTTTGTGTTTTTCACGTTTTTTTCCCTGTAATTCATTTCTAATCTCCTAGCTTTGTGGTCATAAAAGATGCTTGATATTATTTCAATTTTCTTAAATTTACTGAGGGTTTATTTGTGACCCAAGATGTGATCTATCCTGGAGAATATTCTGTGCACACTTGAGAAAAAGTGTAATCTGCTGGTTTTGGATGGAATGTCCTATAAATATCTATTAATTCTATCTGGTCTATTGTGCCATTTAAAGCTTTTCTTTCCTTATTTATTTTCATTTTGGATCATCTGTCCATTGGTGTAAGTGAAGTGTTAATGTCCTCCAATATTACTGTTTTGCTGTCGATTTCCTCTTTTATAGCTGTCATCAGTTGCCTTATGTATTGAGGTGCTCCTATGTTGGGTGCATATATATTTTTAATTGTTATATCTTCTTCTTGGATTGATCCCTTGATCATTATGTAGTGTCCTTCCTTGTCTCTTGTAACATTCTTTATTTTAAAGTGTATTTTTTCTGATATGAGTATAGCTACTCCAGCTTTCTTTTGATTTCCACTTGCATGGAATGTCTTTTTCCATCTCCTCACTTTCAGTCTGTATGTGTCCCTAGGTCTGAAGTCGGTCTCTTGTAGACAGCATATATATGGGTCGTATTTTTGTATCTATTCAGCAAGCCTGTGTCTTTTGGTTGGAGCATTTAATCCATTCACGTCTAAGGTAATTATCGATGTGTATGTTCCTATGGCCATTTTCTTAATTGTTTTGGGTTTTTATTGTAGATGCTTTTCTTCTCTTGTGTTTCCCACTTAGAGAAGTTCCTTTAGCATTTGTTGTACAGCTGGTTTGGTGGTGCTGAATTGTCTTAGCTTTTGCTTGTCTGTAAAGCTTTTGATTTCTCCATAGAATTTGAATGAGGTTCTTGCCTGGAAGAGTATTCTTTGTTGTAGCTTCTTCCCTTTCATCACTTTAAGTATATCATGCCAGTCCCTTCTGCCTTGTAGAGTTTCTGCTGAGAAATCAGCTGTTAACCTTATGGGAGTTCCCTTGTATGTTATTTGTTGTTTTTCCCTTGCTGCTTTCAATAATTTTTCTTTGTCTTTAATTTTTGCCAGTTTGATTACTATGTGTCTCGGCGTGTTTCTCCTTGGGTTTCTCCTGTATGGCACTCGCTGCACTTCCTGGACTTGGGTGGCTATTTCCTTTCCCATGTTAGGGAAGCTTTTGACTATAATCTCTTCAAATATTTTCTATGGCCCTTTCTCTCTCTCTTCTCCTTCTTGGACCCCTATAATGCAAATGTTTTTGTGTTTAATGTTGTCCCAGAAGTCTCTTAGGTTGTCTTCATTTCTTTTCTTTCTTTTTTCTTTATTCTGTTCTGCAGCAGTGATTTCTACCATTCTGTCTTCCAGGTCACTTATCTGTTCTTCTGCCTCAGTTATTCTGCTATTGATTCCTTCTAGTGTAGTTTTCATTCCAGTTATTGTATTGTTCATCTCTGTTTGTTCGTTCTTTAATTCTTCTAGGTCTTTGTTAAAATTTTCTTGCATCTTCTCGATATTTGCCTCCTATCTTTTTCCGAGGTCCATTATCATCTTCACTATCATTATTCTGGATTCTTTTTCTGGAAGGTTGCCTATCTCCACTTCATTTAGTTGTTTTTCTGGGGTTTTATCTTGTTCCTTCATCTGGTACAAAGACCTCTGTCTTTTCATCTTGTCTATCTTTCTGTGAATGTCCTTTATATTTTTATGTGATTTTAAATGGGCTTATATTTTTCTTCCTCTTTTTGATATTTATTAATATATAGAAATGCAACAGATTCCTGTATATTAATCTTGTGTCTGCAACTTTGCTGAATTTCGTTATTAGTTCTAGTAGTTTTTGTGTGGAGTCCTTAGGGTTTTCTATATATAGTATCATGTCATCTGCATATAATCACAATTTTACCTCTTCCCTTCTAATTTGGATACCTTTTATTTCTTTTTCTTGTCTGACTGCTATGGCGAGGACTTCCAATAATATGTTGAATCAAAGTGATGAGTGGGCATCCTTGTCTCGTTCTAGATTTTAGTGGGAAGAATTTTAGCTTTTCACCATTGAGTATTGGCTGTGGGTTTGTCATAAATGACTTTTATTATGTTGAGATATGTTCCTTGTATACCCATTTTGGTAAGAGGTTTTTTTTTTATCATGAATGGATGTTGAATGTTATCAAATGCGTTTTATGCATCTATTGAGATGATCGTATGGTTTTTGACTTTTCATTTGTTTATGTGGTATGTTACATTCATTGATTTATGAATGTTGAACCATCTTTGTGAACTTCAGATGAATCCCTCTTGGTCTTGGTGTATGATCTTTCTTTCGTGTTGTTGGATTCTGTTTGCTAATATTTTGTTGAGAATTTTTTGCATTGATAGTCATCAAAGATATTGACCTGTAATTTTCTGTTTTGGTGGTGTCTTTCTCTGGTTTTGGTACAGGGTGATGGTGCCTTCATAGAATGTCTTTGGGAGTGTTCCCTCCTCTTCAAACTTTTGGAAGAGTTTGAGCAGGATTGGTATAATTTTTTGTGTGTATGTTCTGTAGAATTCACCTGTGAAACCATCTGGTCCTGGACTTTTGTTTGTAGGGAGGTTTTTTTTTTTATATTACAGATTCTATTTCACTCGTAGAGATTAGGCTGTTCAAATCATCTATTTCTTCTTGATTCAATTTTGGTTGGCTGTATGTTTCTAGAAGTTGTCCATTTCTTCTAGGTTGTCAAATTTGTTGGCATATAATTGTTCATAGTATTCATTTATGGCTTTTTTGTAGTTCTTTGGCATCAGTTGAGATTTCTCCTTTTCAATTTCTTCTTCTTATTTTTTTTTATTTGGGTTCACTCTCTTTTCTTTTTGGTGAACCTGGTCAAAGGTTTGTCAATTTTGTTTACCCTTTCAAATAATGAGCTCATTTTTCATTGATTTTTTCTATTTTTTAAATCTCTATTTTATTTATTTACTCCCTGATCTTTATTATTTCCTTCCTTCTGCTGACTTTAGGTTTTGTTTGTTCTTCTTTTTCTAATTCTTTTAGGTGGTAAGTTAGGTTGTTTATTGAAATTTTTCTTGTTTTTTTGATGAAGGCCTGTGTTGCTGTGAACTTCACTCTAAGAACTGCTTTTACCACATTCCACAGATTTTTTATGGTTGTGTTTTCATTGTCATTTGTCTCAAGGTATCTTTTTGATTTCCTTGTTGAACCAAAAATTTTTTAGTAGCATTTGCTTAGTCTCCATTTAGTCATTTTTTTCTAATTTATTTTCCTGTGATTGACTTCTAGTTTCATTCCATTGTAGTCAGAGAAGATACTTGAAATAATTTCTATGTTCTTAAATTTGTTGAGGCTACTTTTTTTGCCCTAGTATGTGGTCAGTCCTAGAGAATGTTTCGTGTGCACTTGAAAATAATTTGTATTCTGGATTTTTTGCTATGTAAAGTCCTGAAAATATCAATTAAGTCTGACTGTTCTATTATATCATTTAGGATCTCTGTTTCCTTATTGATCCTCTGTCTGGACTATCTGTCAATTGATGTGAGTGAGGTGTTAATGACTCCTACTATAATTGTATTCCAATTGATTTCTCCCTTTATGTCTGTTAGTATTTGTTTTATATATTTGGGTGCTCCTATATTAGGTGCATATAAGTTGATGAGTGTAATATCCTCTTCTTGCATTAATCATTTTATCATTATATAGTGTCCTTTATTTTTCTTTATAGTCTTTAAAGTTCATTTTGCCTGATATGAGTATTACAATTCCTCCTTTCTTGTCATTTCCATTTGCCTGAAATAGCTTTTTCCATCCCCTCACTTTCAGTCTATGTGTGTCCCTTGACCTAATTGGGTCTCTTGTAGGCAGCATAATGTAGGCTCTTGTTTTTTTGTCTAGTCTGCCACTCTATGTCTTTTGATTGGATCATTCAGTCCATTGACATTTAATGTAATTATTGATACATATGTATGTATTGACATTTCAAACCTTGTTTTCCCAGTTGACTCTTTGTTTCTTTTTTCTTTCTTTTTTTGTGATTTGATGATTTCCTTTTACTTTATGCTTGTGTTCTCTTTTTTTAAAAGATTTTTTGAATTTGCTGTATGGTTTTGATTTGTGGTTGCCCTGTTTTTCAAGTATGTTAACTTCTTCCTATATCTGCTTGCTTTCGACTGATATTCATATAGGTTGAAACACATTCTAAAAGAAAGAAAAAGAATCGGCATTTTCTTATCTTCTTGCGCACATTTTATGATTTTCATGTCCCTTTTTATATCTTCATGTTTATCCTTTTGCTGTTCCTTGTGTTTATCATTGCTTTCACAGATATTTTTTTTCTTTTCTTTTTGATCTGTATACTGGCTAATTTAAGTGATTTACTTTCCAATTGTGATTTCCACCTTCCTGTATCTTCTTGCTTCTTTTCTCTTTAAAGATGACCTTTCGCTATTTCTTTAAGGATAGGATTAGTATTGCTGTATTCTTTTAGTTTTTGCTTGTGTGAGAAATTCTTTATTACTCCTCTTATTCTAAATGATAATCTTTCTGGGTAGATTATTCTAGGTTTCAGGTTTTTCTCTTTCAAGACTTTGGATATATTTTGTCACTCCTTCTGGCCTGCAGTGTTTCTCTAGAGAAATCAGTAGGTAGACTTATGGGGGTTCCCTTGTAATTAACTCTCTGTTGTTCTTATGCTGCCTTTAGAATCCTTTCTTTAACTTTTGCCATTTTTATTATAATATGTTTTGGTGTAGGTTTGTTTGGGTTCATCTTGTCTGGGACCCCCTGTGCTTCCTGTATCTGTTTCCTTCTTAGGTTTGGGAATTTTTCAGTCATAATTTCTTCAAATATATTTTCAATACCATTTTCTCTTTCTTCCCCTTTTGGAATCCCTATTACATGTAGATTGGCCTGCTTTACATTATAACACATGTCTCTTATTTTTTAAAACATCTTTATTGGAGTATAATTGCTTTACAATGTTGTGTTAGCTTCTGCTATATAACAAAGTGAATCAGCTATATGTATACATATATCCCCTTATCCCCTCCCACTTGTGTCTCCCTCCCACTCTCCTTATTCCACCCCTCTATGTGGTCACAAAGCACCGAGCTAATCTCCCTGTGCTATGTGGGTGCTTCCCACTAGCTATCTATTTTACATTTGGCAGTATATATTTGTAAAAGCTACTCTCTCACTTCATCCCAGCTTACCCTTCCCCCTCCCCGTGTCCTCTAGTCCATTCTCTACATCTGCATCATTATTCCTGTCCTGCCCCTAGGTTCATCAGAACTTTATTATTATTATTTTTTAGATTTCATGTATATGTGCTAGCATGCAGTATTTGCTTTTCTCTTTCTGACTTACTTCACTCTTATACAGTGCTATTTGAACTTATTAGACCACAGAACACTTTTTGTGCTAAAGCATCCTATAAGATTTCTGTACCATGAAACTAGGTTTACTTTACTTTCATTTTATACCACTACTAAGTTTACATGAGTCTAAGTAGTCTCATGAGAAGGAAATGCAACAGCAATTACCAACTCTGAAGCTGGGAAATGAAACAGGTAGTCAGGTATTTTCTAGTTTATCCACACTAGAAAATTCTTTTAAGTATTCTCAGCTCTACCAAATGGGTGGCCACACTTTTCATCAAACAAGGAAATCATGCATATGTTTACAAGTGAATTAGAACCGCTCAAAGCAAGGAAATAAGGAGAATTCTTAGCCTATCAGAACTTCAGAAATTATCTCCAGAAAAGAATGAGGGTCCTTTCTGAGAACATTTGAGGACTTTTTGTGTAGGGCATCAATGTTAGTATTCCTTCCAAGGTTTCTCAAAGTGTGTGTGTGTATACATGCACACATGCCTGTGCATATGCACACACATATGTGTATGTGTTATAAGAGAGGTTAATAGGTTTAAAAAGTGATTCCAAAATAAGTCTGGGAAACACTGGGATCAAACACAGTCAAACAAGTTTCTTTATCATTCTAAAGTGCATTGTAACTCTACAAGAGGCAAACATGCTATGTGGTATTTATGTGACCATTAGACTCTATAATATCATGTAGAACTTGTGTTCTACAGAACACACTTTGGGAAATAGTGGTCCACTCAATAGAATTTAGGTTTCTTCTAAGTGTAAGGCCTGACAATGGAAAAAGAAAATATTTCTGAAACTGAGGATAAACAAATTAAAGATCCTAGAATAATTGTTAGCAGAAACCAAGGTTGGAACATTTAAAAGCAGATGTAAATAGTCATATATTACCAATGGGGGTATTCTTTTACCTTTTTTTGTGCACAAATATTTCTTTTTTTATTTTTTATTTATTATTTATTTTTATTTTTATTTTTATTTTTATTTTTTTTTTGCGCTACATGGGCCTCTCACTGCTGTGGCCTCTCCCGTTGTGGAGCACAGGCTCCGGACGTGCAGGCTCAGCAGCCATGGCTCACGGGCCCAGCCGCTCCGCGGCATGTGGGATCCTCCCGGACCAGGGCACGAACCCGTGTCCCCTGCATCGGCAGGCAGACTCTCAACCACTGCGCCACCAGGGAAGCCCTATTTCTTTTTTTAAAAAATAATATTAAACATCTTTCTTGGAGAAATATTGCTCACAATGGGGTGTTAGTTTCTGCTTTATAACAAAGTGAATCAGCTATACACACACACACATATATATATGTATATAGCTGATATGTTATATATATATAGGGATATATGTATAATGGGGATATATATGTGTGTGTATATATATATATATATATATATATACACACATATATATACATATATCCCCATATTTCCTCCCTCTTGCATCTCCTTCCCACCTTCCCTATCTCACCCCTCTAGGTGGTCACAAAGCACTGAACTGATCACCCTGTACTATGCGGCTGCTGCCCACTAGCTATCTATTTTACATTTGGTAGTATATAAAAGTACATGCCAATATCTCACTTCGTCCCAGCTTCCATTCCCCTTCCCCGTGTCTTCAAGTACATTCTCTAGGTCTGAAACTTTATTCCTGTCCTACCCCTAGGCTCTTCAGAACTTTTTTTTTTTTTTTAGATTTCATATATATGTGTTAGCATACGGTATTTGTTTTTCTCTTTCTGACATACTTCACTCTGTATGATAGATTCTAGGTCCATCCACCTCACTACAAATAACTCAATTTCGTTTCTTTTTATGGCTGAGTAATATATATATATATATATATATATATATATATATATATATATATATATGCCACATCTTCTTTATCCATTCATCTGTCAATGGACACTTCGGTTGCTTCCATGTCCTGGCTATTGTAAATAGTGCTGCAATGAACATTATGGTACATGATTATTTTTGAATTATGGTTTTCTCAGATTATATGTCCAGTAGTGGGATTGGTGGGTAGTATGTTAGCTCTATTTTTAGTTTCTTAAGGAACCTCCATACTGTTCTCCATAGTGGCTGTATCAATTTACATTCCCACCAACAGTGCAAGAGAGTTGCCTTTTCTCCTCACCTCCTCCAGAATTTATTGTTTCTAGCTTTTTTGATGATGGCAACTCTGACTAGTTTAAGGTGATACCTCACTGAAGTTCTGATTTGCATTTCTCTAATGATTAGTGCTGTTGAGCATCCTTTCATGTGTTTGTTGGCAATCTGTATATCTTCTTTGGAGAAATGTCTATTTAGGTCTTCTCCCCAATTTTGGATTGTGTTGTTTGTTTTTTTGATATTGAGCTGCATGAGCTGCTTGTGTATTTTGGAGATTAATCCTTTATCAGTTGCTTCATTTGCAAATATTTTCTCCGATTCTGAGGGTTGTCCTTTTGTCTTTTTATGGCTTCCTTTGCTGTGCAAAAGATTTTAAGTTTCACTAGGTCTCATATGTTTATTTTTGTTTTTATTTCCATTTCTCTAGGATGTGGGTCAAAAAGGATCTTGCTGTGATTTATGTCATAGAGTGTTCTGCCTATGCTTTCCTCTAAGACTTTTATAGTACCTTGCCTTACACCTAGGTCTTTAATCCATTTTGAGTTTATATTTGTGCATGGTGTTAAGGTGTCTTCTAATTTCATTCTTTTCCATGTAGCTGTCCATTTACCACAGCAGAAGTTCTTAAACATGCTGTCTGTTCTCCATTGTATACTCTTGCTTACTTTAACAAAGTTAAGATGACAATATGTGCGTGGGTTTATCTCTGGGCTCTCTATCCTTTTCCATTGAGTTATACTTCTGTTTTTGTGCCAGTACCATACTGTCTTGATTACTGTAACTTTGTAGTATAGTCTGAAGTCTGGGAGCATGATACCTCCAGCTCCGTTTTTCTTTCTCAAGATTGCTGTGGCTATTCATGGTCTTTTGTGTTTCCATACAAATTGTGAAATTTTTTGTTCTTGTTCTGTGAAAAATGCCATTCATAGTTTGATTGGGATTGACCTCAATCTGTAGATTGCTTTGGGTAGTATAGTCATTTTCACAGTGTTGATTCTTCCAATCCAAGAACATGGTAATCTCTCCATCTGTTTGTAACATCTTTAATTTCTTCCATCAGTGTCTTATAGTTTTATGCATACAGGTATTTTGTCTCCTTAGGTAGATTTAATCCTAGGTATTTTATTCTTTTTTTTGCGATGGTAAATGGGAGTTTTCCCTTATATTCTCTTTCAGATTCTTCATCATTAGTGTATAAGAATGCATGAGGTTTCTGTGCATTAATTTTGTACCCTGCTACTTTACCAAATTCATTGATTAGCTCTAGTAGTTTTCTGGTAGTATCTTTTGGATTCTCTATGTATAGTATCATGTCATCTGCAAACAGTGACAGTTTTACTTCTTTTATGATTTGGATTCCTTTTATTTCATTTTCTTCTCTGTTTATTGTGGCTAGGACTTCCCAAGTTATTTTGGATAAGAGTGGTAAGAGTGGACATCCTTGCTTTGTTCTTCATTTTAGAGGAAATGGTTTCAGGTTTTCACCATTGAGTATGATACTAACTCTGGGTTTGCCATATATGGCCTTTATTATGTTGAGGTAGGTTCCATCTATGCCCACTTTCTTGAGAATTTTTATTATAAACAGGTGTTAAATTTTGTCCGAAACTTTTTCTGCATCTATTGAGAATCATGTCGAGTTTATACCTTAATTTATTAATGTGGTATATCACAATGATTGATTTGTGTATGTTGAAGAATCCTTGTATTCCTGGGATAAACCCCACTTGATCATGCTGTATGATCCGTTTAATGTGCTGCTGGATTCTTTTTGCTAGTATTTTGTTGAGGATTTTTGCATTGATGTTCATCAGTGATATTGGTCTGTAGTTTTCCTTTTTTGTGATAACTTTGTCTGGTTTTGGTATCACAGTGATGGTGGCCTTGGACAATGAGTTAGGGAGTGTTCCTCCCTCTGTTATATTTTGGAAGAGCTTTAGAGGGATAGATTTTAGCTCTTCTCTAAATGTTTGATAGAATTCACCTATGAAGCCATGTGGTCCTGGGCTTTTGTTTTTTGGAACATTTTTAATCACAGCTCCTTCAATTTCATTACTTGTCATTTGTCTATTTATAATTTCTATTTCTTCCTGTTTCAATCTCAGAAGGTTGTGGATTTCTAAGAATTTGTCCATTTCTTCCAGGTTGTCCAATTTACTGGCATATAATTGCTTGTAGTAATTGCTCATGATCCTTTGTATCTCTGCAGTGTCAGTTGTTACGTTTCCTTTTTCAATTCTAATTCTATTGATTTGAGTCTTCTCCCTTTTTTCCTGGTAAGTCTGGCTACTGGTTTATCAATTTTGTTTATCTTGTCAGAGAGCCAGCTTTCAGTTTTATTCAATTTTGGTATCATTTCTTTCATTTCTTTTACATTTATTTCTGATCTTATCTTATGATTTTTTCCCCTCCGGTTAATTTGTTTTTTTTTCGTTCTTCTTTCTCTAATTGCTTAGGTATAAGTTTAGGCTGTTTGTTTGAGATCTTTCTTGTTTCTTGAGGTAGGATTTTATGGCTATATACTTCAATCTTGGAACTTCTTTTGCTTCATCCCATAGGTTTTCCATCGTTGTGTTTTCATTATCATTTTTTCTAGGTATTTTTGGGTTTATTCTATGATTTCTTTACTGGTCGCTTAGTTATTTAATAATGTATTGCTTAGCGTCTATGTGTTTGCTTTTTTTTTCTTTTTTTTTTTTTTTTTTTTTTTTTTTTTTTTTTTTTTTTACAGATTTGCTTCCTTTAATTGATATCTAGTCTCATAGCATTGTGGTCGGAAAGGATGTTTGATACAATTTCAATTGTTTAAAAATTTACCAAGGCTTGATTTCTTACCAATGATGTGATCTTCATGTACAATGTTACACGAGCAGTTGAGAAGAAATTGTATTCTGTTGTTTTTGGATGGAATGTCCTGTAAATATCAATTAAGTCTATCTTGTTTAATGTGTCATTAAAAACTTGTGTTTCCTTATTTATTTTCATTTTGGAAGATCTGTCCATTGGTGAAAAAGGAGTGTTAATGTTCCCTACTATGATTGTGTTATTGTTGATTTCCCCTTTTATGGCTGTTAGCATTTACCTTATGTCTTGAGGTTCTTCTCTGTTGGGTGCATAAATATTTACAATTGTTATATCTTCTTCTTGGGTTGATCCCCTGATCATTATGTAGTGTCCTCTTTGTCGCTTGAAATAGTCTTTATTTTAAAGTCTATTTTCCCTGATATGAGAAGTGCTACTCCAGCTTTCTTTTGATTTCCATTTGCATGGAATATCTTTTTCCATCCCCTCACTTTCAGTCTGTATGTGTCCGTAGGTCTGAAGTAGGTCTGTTGTAAATAGCTATGGGTCTTGTTTTTGTATCTATTCAACCAGTCTATGTCTTTTGGTTGGAGCATATAAACCATTTACTTTTAAGGTAATTATCAGTATGTGTTTTCATATTATCATTTTCTAAATTGTTTTGTGTTTCTTTTTTAAGGTATTTTCCTTCTCTTGTGTTTCCTGCCTAGAGAAGCTCCTTTAGAATTTGGTGTGAAGTGGGTGTGGTGGTGCTGCATTCTCTTATCTTTTGCTTGTCTGTAAAGATTTTAATTTCTCCATTGGATCTGAATGAGATCCTTGCTGTGTAGAGTAATCTTAGTTGTAGGTTTTTCCCTTTCATGTCTTAATTATGTCCTGCCATAGCCTTCTAGCTTGCAGAGTGTCTGCTGAGAAATCAGCTGTTAACTTTATGTGGATTCCCCTGTATAATTTTTTGTTGCTTTTCTCCTGTGGCTTTTAATATTTTTTCTTTGTATTTAACTTTTTAAACCGCTTTATTGGAGTATAATTGCTTTAAAATGGTGTGTTAGTTTCAGATTTATAACAACGTGAATCAGCTATACATATACGTATATCCCTATATCCCTCTTGCGTCTCCCTCCCACCCTCCCTATCCCACCCCTCTAGGTGGTCACAAAGCACCGAGCATATCTCCCTGTGCTATGTGGGTGCTTCCCACTAGCTATCTATTTTTCATTTGGTAGTGTATATATGTCCATGCAACTATCTCATGTCGTCCCAGCTTCCCCATCCCACTCCCTTTGTCCTGAAGTCCTTTCTCTACGTCTGCACCTTTATTCCTTATGATCCTAGGTTCTTCAGCACCCTTTTTGTTAGATTCCATATATATGTGTTAACATACAGTATTTGTTTTTCTCTTTCTAACTTACTTCACTCTGTATGACAGACTCTAGTTGTATCTGCCTCAGTACAAATAACTCAATTTCATTTCTTTTTATGGCTGTAGAATATTCCATTGTATATACATTCCGCATCTTCTTTATCCATTCATCTGTTGGTGGGCACTTAGGTTGCTTCCATGTCCTGGCTATTGTAAATAGACCTGCAATGAATAATGTGGTACATGACTGTGTTTGAATTATGTTTTTTTCAGGGAATATGCCCTGTAGTGGGATTCCTGGTTCGTATAGTAGTTCTATTTTTAATTTCTTAAGGAACCTCCATCCTGTTCTCCATAGTGGCTGTATCCATTTACATTCCCATCAACAGTGCAAGAGGGTTCACTTTTCTCCACACTCTCTTCAGCATTTACTGTTTGTAGATTTTTTGATGATGGCCATTTTGAGCGGTGTGAGGTGATACCTCAGTGTAGTTCTGTTCTGTTTTGTTTTGTTTTGCTGTACGCGGGTAGCTCACTGCTGTGGCTTCTCCTGTTGTGGAGGACAGGCTCTGGACATGCAGGCTCAGCGGCCATGGCTCACAGGCCCAGCCGCTCCGTGGCATGTGGGATCTTCCTGGACTGGGACACGAACCCATTTTCCCTGCATCGGCAGGTGGACTCTCAACCACTGCACCACCAGGGAAGCCTCTCATTGTAGTTTTGATATTAATTTCTCTAATGATTAGTGCTTTTGAACATCCTTTCATGTGTTTGTTCTCAATGTGTAAACCTTCTTTGAAGAAATGTCTATTTGGGTCTTCTGCCCATTGATGGATTGGTTTTCTGGTTTTTTTGATATTGAGCTTCATGAGCTGCTTGTAAATTCTGGAGTTTAATCCTTTTTCAGTTTCTTCATTTGCAATTATTTTCTCCCATTCTGAGGGTTGTCGTTTTGTCTTGTTTATGCTTTCCTTTGTTGTACAAAAGCTTTTAATTGTCATTAGGTCCCATTTTCTAATTTTTGTTTTTATTTCTACTTTTTTAGGTTGTGGGTCAAAAAGGATCTTGCTGTCATTTATGTCATAGAGTGTTCTGCTTAGGTTTTCCTCTAAGAGTTTTATAGTGTTTGGCCTTACATTTAGGACTTCAATGCATTTTGAGTTTATTTGTTTGTATGGTGTTAGGGAGTGTTCTAATTTCATTCTTTTACATGTATCTGTCCAATTTTCCCAACATCACTTATTGAAGAAGCTGTCTTTATTTTCCATTGTATATTCTTGCCTCCTTTATCAAAAATAAGGTGACCATATGTGTGTGGGCTTATCTCTGGGCTGTCTATCCTGTTCCTTTGATCTATATTTCTGTTTTTGTGCCAGTACCGCACTGTCTTGATTACTGTAGCTTTGTAGTATAGTCTGAAGTCTGGGAACCTGATTCCTTCACCTCCGTTTTTCTTTCTCAAGATAGCTTTGGCTATTTGGGGTCTTTTGTGTTTCCTTACAAATTATGAAATATTTGTTTGATAGTTTGATTAATATATGTCTTGGTGTGTTTCCCCTTGGAGTTATCCTGTACAGGATTCTCTGCACTTCCTGCACTTGACTCTTTCCTTTCCCATGTTAAGGAAGTTTTCAACTATAATCTTTTCAAATATTTTCTGTGTCCCTCTCTTTTTGTTCTGGGCCCCCTATAATTTGAATGTTGTTGCATTTAATTATTTCCCAGAGGTCTCTGAGAGTGTCCTCAATTCTTTTCATTCTTCTTTTTTCTTTTTTTCTGTTCTGTGTTACTTATTTCCACTTTTTTATCTTCCACATCAGTTATCCATTCTTCTCCCTCAGTTATTCTGCTATTGATTCCTTTTGGAGAATTTTTAATTTCATTTATTGTGTTGTTAATCATTGTTTGTTTGCTCTTTTGTTCTTCTAGTTCCTTGTTAAATGTTTCTTGTATTTTCTCCTTTCTATTTCCAAGATTTTGGATAATCTTTACTATCATTATTGTGAATTCTTTTTCAGGTAGACTGCCTATTTCCTCTTCACTTGTTTGGTCTGGTTTCATTTTACCTTGCTCCTTCATCTGCTGTGTATTTCTCTGTCTTCTCATTTTGCTTATCTTACTGTGTTTGTGGTCTCTTTTTCGCAGGCTGCAGGTTCGTAGTTCCTGTTGTTTTTGGTGTGTTCCCCCAATGGGTAAGTTTGGTTCATTGAGTTGTGTAGGCTTCCTGGTGAAGGGGACTTGTGCCTGTGTTCTGGTGGATCAAGTTGGATCTTGTCTTTCTGGTGGGCAGGGCCACATCCAGTGGTGTGTTTGGGGTGTCCGTTAACTTATTATGATTTTATGCAGCCTCTCTGCTAATGGGTGGTGTTGTGTTCCTGTCTTGCTAATTGTTTGGTATGAGGTGGCCAACACTGTAGCTTGCTAGTCATTGAGTGGAACTGAATCTTAGTGTTCATATGGACATCTCTGGGAGAGCTTTTGCCATTTGATATTATGTGGGGCTGGGTGGTCTCTGGTGTTCCAGTGTCCTGAACTCGGCTCCCCCACCTTAGAGCTTCAGACCTAATACCCGGATGGAGCACCAAGACCCTATCAGCCACATGGCCAGGTATGTGAGGAGTGTCTTGCCTTTTGGGAAGTCTGAGGTCTTCTGCCAGCATTCAGTAGGTTTTCTGTAGGAGTTGTTCCACGTGTAGATGTATTTTTGATGTATTTGTGGGGAAGAAGGTGATCTCTCCACCTACTTTAAGGTCCTCAATCAGTTTTATTTTTAATTTGAATGTATTTTAGAATTATTCCTGTAAGGTGTTTCAGATGTTTACAGCTGGAGTCTGCTCTGACTGGCAGTGCTTTTTGGGTGCAGCAACCAACGCTCAGATATTGGCTGACCACAATCCTCCCCACAGCTGCGGAGCCCAGCCAGTTGCCCTTCTCTTGCCAGGGAGGTCCGTGGGCAGTTCTGCCTAATTCAAATCACCAACCAGCAAGCTCTCTTCATGACCCCACTCACCAGGTCACTTATTCTTTCTTCTGCATTATTCATTCTGGTATTCATTGCCTTGAGCTCAACTTTCATCACAGCAAATGAACTTATAAATTTTTCTTCTCTCCTCCTTATAGTTTCTAGTTCCTTTTTACATTAATTTGCATATTTGTCAATAGCCTTTCTAAATCCTTCAGCATTTTCATTACCTCATTTTTGAACTTGGTGTCAGTTAGACTGAAGTGGTCTGTTTCATTGTTTGTTCCTTCAGGGGAATTCTCTTGGTCTTTTAACTGAGAGTGGTTCCTCTGCTTCTTCATTTTACTTATATATCTCTTACTATGTGAGTTTAGGAGAACCAAATATCTACTGTAGTCTTGGGGGACTGTTTATATGTGGGAGCATCTCTGCAAAGCTTGTGTGTGTTTAATGGTGTTGGAGTAAGGGCTGGTTCTGGTTTGGATGTTTGCCATCTCTTTCTTCAGCATGTGCTAGCCCTTATCCCCTTGATAGGGGTTGTGCAGGTGCACGGCCCATGTCCATGATCCCAGGAAGGCATTGGCAGTGGTTGGCGCCAGGTCATGGGACCCTTGGCAGCAGCCATGGGTTGCTCACGCCCCCAGGCAAGTCGGAACAGTGGTTGGTGCCGGGTCATGGGACCCTTGGTGTTAGCAGGCTGTGCACAATCCTGGGAAGGTGGGGGCTGCAACCTCTCCCCCTCCCCATAGGATCCTGGGTGGCAGCAGTATTCCACTCCCACCTCTGGGTTCTGAGATGCCAGCGTCGGCTCATGCACACCCCTGTAGCTCATGTTGGCAGTGCCCTGCTATGAAAGAAGCTCCTATGGTGGACCTGCCTCTCTCCTCATGTGCCCTTGAACAATGGTGTCTTGTCCCTCTTGTCAGCCCAGGCTTCTTCACGAACTCCCTCTGTTGTTGTGCACCACACCTTAGCCTCCTCAGGCTGTCTTTGTGCAGCCAACCCCAGTCCTCTCCCCAAGGTCTGACCTCCTACATCCGAGTCTCAGCACCCAGCCCCTGCCTGCCACATGGACGAGCATCTCAGACTGGTGCATGCCAGTCAGCACCGATCATCTGTGTAGGTCTCTCTCTGTTTGGCTCTCTGCAAACCTTTTGCTGCACTCTCCACCAAGGCTCTGAAGGTCCTCCTCTGTCCTGGCTGATCTCTCCACCAGTGAGGGAACTTCCCCATGTGCAGAAACCTTTCCTCTTTTACAGCTCTCTCCCAGGAGTGCAGGTCTCATCTCTATTCCCTTCTCTCTCTCTCTCTCTCTCTCTCTCTTTTTTGTCCTACCCAGTTATGTGGATATTTTCTTGCCCTTTTGGAAGTCTGAGGTCTTTTGCCAGAGTTCAGTAGATGTTCTGTGAGAGTCGTTCCACATGTAGATGTATTTTTGATTTATCTGTGGGGTGTAGGTGAGCTCCACGTCCTACTCCTCTGCTATCTTGACCTGCTCTGATGATCACTAAATTGGTAGTAGTCATTGTTGTAATTATTATACCTAAGGCCCAAATGATCAACCCATCATCAAGGATGATCTGTTTGTTAGTAAAGCAATCTCTTTTCAAAAATATCCATTTAGCTATTAAAATGTTACATCTGGATGGTAGAATCTCTGAACCTTACATGTTCTATTTCTCTGAGGTGCTCAGGACCCTCTGAGGGTCCACGAAGATAATCTCATGTGGCAGCAAGTTGTCTATAATAATTTCATCTTTGTGTATTTTTATTCCGATAATATAACTTAACAAAATCACATTCTGGATCATCTGGTTGACCACCTCACACGTGAGTACTGCCATCAATTTTGAAATCTGTGTTACACGTTACTTTAATTATATATTCCACTATTTTAATTATCGTGGAGTAAGATTAGAATGGCAGTGTAATGAATATGTAAGTGATGTATTCTCTCCAAGGAAAGACTAAATAGCATCATTCATGGCTATGCAAGTAATAGTTCTGCAGTAACTGGAATAGAAAAATGTAGTGGGAAAATTGAGTCTTACAAAAATACAGGGATGAACATTCAAAGTAACATGCTCCACAATAGTCAGTAATATATTCATCTTGCAAATAGTAAATTATTTGTAACCAAAAATAATGTTGTTATTTTGAATTTTACTAGTTGAGCAGGTTTTATTTAATTTAGAAATATATTTTGGTTTATAGTTTTAGGACTATAAGCATAAAGAATATGTGTATAGTTTCATATTTGTACATACTTAAATACCATCATAATAAAAATAATTTAAGTCAACTATAGTGTTACAGTATTTTTTTTTCATTAAAGTGTTGCCGCATATTATTTAAGTTTGAGAGACATTGCCCTTGGATGTCTGCAAGTCACAGGGAAGGGTTTAAAAAAAGAGATGTAAACATAACCTAGACAGGCCTTTGGGTTTCAGATGGTAACTGGGGTACTGACTTAATTTAAAAAATATATGAGAGTGTGCAGTAGAAAAGTTTAGACTTGTGAACAGGATTCTTCAAACACTTCTACCTCATGGACAAATCTAGTGATATGTATAACTGTAAATGTGTGATTAAAAGCAGTTTGAGGGTCCACAACATTTCCCACCAAACTCTTTCCTTTATTTCACAAATATTTACTAAGTTCACTACTATGTGCTAGGCAGTGGCTAACCATGGGAATACAGTAGAGAATAAAACACACACACTGCCCTCATGAAATACACATTAAATAAATCATTACACAAATAAACATAAACTTACAAGCTACAATAAGGGTATCAAGATAAGGAACAGGATGTGAAAGAGAATCATAGGACATAGGTATTTTACAATAAATGGTCATGAAAATCTTCTCTAAGGATGTATTTAAAGTGAGATATGAATGATGAGCAGGAGATAGCCAGGTAAAAAATGAGAAAGAACATTCCAAAAAGAACATACAGTTCATGAAAATATCCCAAGGCAAGTAAGAAATGGTATAATTTTAAATGGCAATGAGGCCCTGGAGGGTAGTGAGTAAAATTTAAAAAAAATTGGATATTTTTCTAAAAGACGAGCAGAAGCTACTGATAAGTTTTAAGTATAGGGATGATATGATCCAACTGACATTTTAAAATGATCAGTCTGGCTGCTATTGGAAAAAAAAGGTAGAGTGGAGTAAGAAAATAAATAGTAGGAAAATGTTCATATTAGTGCAGATCAGAAATAAATGTGACTTGGGCTAGGATAGTAAAGATGAAGACAAAAATTAATTAAGATATATCCTGGAGGTATAACTGAGAAGACATATCTAAACACAATGAAAAAAATCATACTAATCCAAATTGAAAATTGTTTTTCAAAGCAACTACTTGGGCTTTTGAAAAATGTTAATGTCATGAAAGACAAGAAAAGTCTGCAGGTATTGTTTTATATTAAAGAAACTAAAGAAGCACCACAAATAAATGCAATGTCTGAGTCTGGATAAGGGGAAAAAATCTACAAAGGATATTATGGGAATAATTGGGGGAATTCAGATATGGACTGTTGTCAAATAATATTGTATCAGTGTTAAGTTTTTGTATGTATAATGGCATTATAGTTCTGTGGGAGAATACCCTTGTTCTTAGGAGATACATACTAAAGTATATATAAGTGAAGCTTCAAGATGTCTACAACTAAGTTTTAAATGGTTCATAGAAGGCAACAGGTGAGAGTGGGGAAGAAAGATAAAAGAAATTGTTAACAATTGATGAATCTAAATAAAGAGTATATAAGTGTTTATTTTATTATTCTTTTAATGTTCTTGTGGGATTGAAATGTCACACTAAAAAGCTGGTGGAAGTGGTTAGGAGTTGCTGACTGATCAGATATGGGGCAAGGACAAGGGAAAAAAATCAAGGATAACATCTAAGCAACTGGATGTATAATGGTGTGATTCAGGAAGATAAGGAAGATAGTGTCAAGTGAGAGAGGAAAATGAAGGCAGTGTGATAATGAAGAGTTCTTTATGGTCACACTGAATGTGAAACTGAAACATCCATATCTTACAGGCAGTTGGGCACATAAATCTGGAGCTCAGAAAGGAAGGCAGGGCTCAGTATGTATATCTGGGCATAATCAGCATGTACCTGATGTTTAAAGGATCAATCCAAGAAGAAGACATAACAATTAAAAATGTTTATGTACCCAACATAGGAGCACCTCAATACATAAGGCAAATGCTAACAACCATGAAAGGAGAAAATGACAAAACACAATAATAGTGGACTTTAACACCCAACTAACAGCAATGGGCAGATCATCCAAACAGAAAATAAATAAGGAAACACAAGCTTTACATGACACAATAGACCAGATAGATCTAATTGATATTTGTAGAACATTCCACCCCAAAGTGGCAGAATACACTTTCTTCTCAAGTGCACATGGAACATTCTGCAGGATAGACTACATCTTGGGTCACAAATCAAGCCTTTGGAAATTTAAGACAATTGAAATCATATAAAGTATCTTTTCTGACCACAACACTATGAGATTGCAAATCAATTACAGGAAAAAAAACTGTAAGAAAACACAAATACATCGAGGCTAAATAGTGTGCTACTAAATAACCAAGAGATCACTGAAGAAATCAAAGAATAAATAAAAATATACATAGAAAAAAATAACAATGAAAACATGAAGACCCAAAACATACAGGACACAGCAAAAGCTGTTCTAAGAGGAAAGTTTATAGCAATTCAATCTCACCTCAAGAAACAAGAAAAATCTCAAATAAACAATCTCAAATAAACCCTAACTTAAAACAACTAGAGAAAGAAGAACAAAGAAACCCCAAAGTCAAGAGAAGGAAAGAAATCATAAAGATCAGATCAGAAATAAATTAAATAGAAATGAAGAAAACAATAGCAAAGATCAATAAAATGACAAGATGGTTCTTTGAGAAGATAAACAAAATTGATAAACCCTTAGCCAGACTCATCAAAAAAAAAAGGGAGAGAATGAACATCAATAAAAGTAGAAATGAAGAATCACAACTGACACTGCAGAAATACAAAGGATTATAAGGCACTACTAGAAATAAGTATATGCTAATAAAATGGACAATCATGAAGAAATGGACAAATTTTTGCAAAGGTACAATTTTCCAAGACTGAACCAGGAAGAATTAGGAATTATAAACAGACCTATCACAAGTAATGGAATTGAAACTGTAATTAAAAATCTTCCAACAAACAAAAGTCTAGGACCAGATGGCTTCACAGGCCAATTCTGTCAAAAATTTAGAGAAGAGCTAACACTGATCCTTCTCAAACTATTCCGAAAATTTGCAGAGGGAGAAACACTCCCAAATACATTCTACAAAGCCACCATCACCATGATACCAAAACCAGAAAAAACATATCACAAAAAATGAAAATTATAGACCAAGATCACTGATGAACATAGATGCAAAAATACTGAACAAAATACTAGGAAACAGAATCCAACCGCACATTAAAAGGATCATAGACTATGATCAAGTGGGATTTATCCCAGGGATGCAAGTATTCTTAATATGTGCAACTCAATCAATGTGATACACCACATTAACAAGTTAAGGAATAAAAACCATATGATTCTCAATAGATGCAGAAAAAGCTTTTGACAAAATTTAATACCTATTTATGATAAAAACTCTCAGAAAGTGTGCATAGAGGAAACCTACCTCAACATAATAAAGGCCATATATGACAAACCCACAGCTAGCATCATACTCCGTGGTGAAAAAGAGAAAGCATTTCCTCTAAGATCAGGAACAAAGCAAGGATGTTCACTCTTACTACTGTTATCCAAGATCGTTTGGGAAGTCCTAGTCACAGCAATCAGGGAAAGAAAAGAAATGAAATGAATCCAAATCAGAAAAGAAGAAGTAAAACTGTCATTATTTGCCCATGACATGATACTATACATAGAATATCTTAAAGATGTCACCAGAAAACTACTAGAAGTAATCAGTGAATTTGGTAAGGTTGCAGAATACAAAATTAAGGCACAGAAATCTCTGGCATTCTTATACACCAACAATGAAAAATCAGAAAGAGAAATTAAGGAAACACTCCCATTTACCACTGCAACAAAAAGAATAAAATACCTAGGAATAAATCTGCCTAAGGAGGCAAAAGACTTGTATTCAGAAAACTATAAAACACTGATGAAAGAAATCAAAGATGACATAAAAAGATTGAGAAATATACCATGTTCTTGAAACAGATGGAGAAATATACCATGTGGTTGGATTGGAAGAATCAATATTGTGAAAATGACTATACTACTCAACACAATCTACATATTCAATTCAATCCCTATCAAACTACCAATGGCATTCTTCACAGAATTAGAAGAAAAAAAATACAATTCGTATGGAAACACAAAAGATCATGAATAGCCAAATCAATCTTGAGAAAGGAACATGGAGTTGGAGGAATCTGGCTCCCTGACTTCAAACTATAGCACAAAGCTACAGTGATCAAGACAGTATGGTACTGGCACAAAAACAGAAATATAGATCAGTGTTACAGGATAGAATGCCCAAAGGTAAACCCATGCACATATGGGCATCTAATTTACAACAAGGATGGCAAGAACATACAATGGAGAAAGGAGAGCCCCTTCAATAAGTGGTGCTGGGAAAACTGGACAGTTACATGTAAAAGAATGAAATTAGAACACTACCTAACACCATACAAAAATATAAACTCCAAATGGATTAAAGACTTAAATGTAAGACCAGACACTATAAAACTCTTAGAGGAAAACATAGGCAAAACAGTCTTTGTTATAAACCACACCAAGATATTTTTTGATCCACCTCCTAGAGTAATGGAAGTAAAAGTTAAGAAAATGGGACTTAATTAAACTTAAAAGCTTTTGCACAGCAAAGGAAACCATAAAGAAGATAAAAAGACAACACTCAGAATGGGAGAAAATATTTGCAAATGAAACAACAGACAAAGGATTAATCTCCAAAATATACAAGCAGCTCATGGAGCTCAGTATCAAAAACAAAACAAAACAAAACAAAAAACCAAACAATCCAGTTAAAAAATGGGCAGAAAACCTAAATAGTCATTTCACCAAGGAAGACATACAGATGGCCAAGAGGCATATGTAAAGATGCTCAACATCACTAATTATTAGAGAAATGAAAATCAAAACTACAATGAGGTATCACCTCACACTGGTCAGAATGACCATTATTAAAAAATCTAGAAACAATAAATGCTGGAAAGGGTGTGGTGAAAAGGAAACTATCCTGCACTGTTAGTGGGAGTGTAAATTGATACCACCACCATGGAAAACAGTATGGAGGTTCCTTAAAAAACTAAAAATAAAACAACCATACGACCCAGCAATCCCACTACTGGGCATATACCCTGAGAAAACCATAATTCAAAAAGAGACATGCACCACAATGTTCATTGCAGCACTATTTACAATAGCCAGGATATGGAATCAACCTAATTGTCCATTGACAGATGAATGGCTAAAGAAGATGTGACACATATATAGAATGGAATATTACTCAGCCATAAAAAGAAGCAAAATTGTGTTATTTGTAGTGAGGTGGATGGACCTAGAGTCTGTCATACAGAGTGAAGTAAGCCAGAAAGAGAAAAAGAAATACTGTATGCTAATGCATATATATGGAATATAAAAAAATGGTACTGATTAACCTAGTTGCAGGGCAGGAATAAAGAGGTAGACATAGAGAATGGACTTGAGGACATGGGGTGGGAGGGCAAAGCTGGGGTGTAGTGAAAATAGCATCAACATATGTACACTGCAGAGTGTGAAATAGTTGCCTGGTGGGAAGCACCAGCATAGCACAGGAAGATCAAGTCAGTGCTTTGTGATGATGTAGAGGGGCTGGATAGGGAGGATGGGAGGGAGGCTCAAGAGGGAGTGAATATGGGGACATGTGTATGCATATGGCTGATTGACTTTGTTGTGCAACAGAAACTAACACAGCATTGTGAAGCAATTATAGTCCAATAAAAATCTATTAAAAAAAGTAATATTGAAGTGAAACAGAAAAAAATAAATAAAATGAAATAAAAGCCATGGTAGTGGCTACAATCAACTAGGGAAAGAGTACAGAGAGAATCAAAGGGGAAAAAAGAGGCTAAATAAGAGAGAAGAAAGCTATTGTTGGAGGGGAATCAAGGTGGTGAAGTAAGAGTATATGGAGCTCACCTTCCCCCACAAACATATCAAAAACACATCTACATGTTGAATAATTCTTATGGAAAAGTAACTGGAAACTTGCAGAACTCTTATAGAACCAACATTTCAAGAAAGATTCCTATGTCACGAGGTAAGATGGGGAAAAAAGACATTGTAATGGGTCCTGTGCCCCTGGGAGGGATCTAAGAGGAAAAGGAATATAGCACAGGTGTACACTCACCCTGGGGAGTGAACAGTTCTAGACGCAGACTGAGTGTCCCTCTACTGGGGTATTATGAATGGGAGACAAGCCCCATGGCTGCTAGGAGAATCGCTGGGACAAAGAGAAATATTGGAGAAGACTAGACTCCACTCAAAATGAGTGTCTGGGTGCTGGCTTGCCCACAGACAAGGTGGAGATAGCTCTGCACTAGCGGCTGCCATCCCGCATGATCCCCAATCCAAGCTGTGCAAACACACTGGGCTCTCTCACTCCATTCCATGGTTAGGCATGGGATATAGGACAGCAGAGTCCTGAGAAAAGACTCCATCTAGAAACACGGACGTGGCTAGGGGGTCTAGGGTGTGGTCTGGGTGGGGTGGTGGCAGCCATTGTTGGTACTTATCCAAGTAGCACCACAGGCACAGACCAGACCTCTGGCGGCAGTAGTTGCTCCAACCCATGTGACCAACACACTGCATTCCTTACTCCCAGCTGAGTGAACACTCCAACTCCATCCACTACATGCCACATCTTGGAACTGGATCTGGGGCAGACAGGTCCTGGGAGAAGACTGCCACAGAGGCATCCTAGATCTCTGATAGCAGTGCAAACACCTCAGTTTCTGCAGCCACAATGCCCCAACCCTCTACCCCAGCCTAGTGAACAATCTGGCCCCACCCACTCCACACACAGTCTTGCACTAGATCTGGGAAAGACACAAGAGAGGAAGGGATACTAATTCAGGCTGCCTTTGAGCAGAGCCACAGAAGCCTACACAGGTGGCATATAGGTCTTCTGTGACCACACACATGGGTCTCACTTTCTTCATCAATAATTTCCTTGAGGTAGGGAACCCACTCAAAGGGAATGGAGCCTGATTGAGTCCAACACTCAAGGCTTCTACTCCAACAACTGGGGAGCAGGTCCTACCCCTGACAGTGTGGCAATGGCCATAAAGCAGAGAGGAAGTCCCACTACACAACCTGCATAGGCATTAGATTCTTCAACACCAACCACACCCCTTATCAAGGTGATAATGGCCAGCACACCATGAGGAAAGATGTGACTGGCATCCATATCAAAACCAGCCCTCACACCAAAGACATTGGACACACACAGTGTACACAAGTATGCTCCCACATAAAAATACCCCTTCAAGACCACAATAGATAACTGTTTCTCCAAAATTCATAGACACAGAGAAAGTTAAGTAAAATGAAAAGGCAGAGGAATTACTCCCAATTAAAAGAGCAAGAAAAATCCCCTGAAAGAACAAATAATGAAACAGAGCTCACCAGTCTACAAGACCCCAAGTTCAAAAAGTGGTAATAAAAATGCTAACTGAATTAAGAAAGATTATTGATATAAATACAGATTACTGTAATAAGGAACTAGGAACAATAAAGATGAACCAAAGGTACATACATTAATTTCCGAGGTAAACACCAATCTAGAAACAATGAATAAATGACTAAATTACACAAAAGAGTAAGTAAGTGATCTGGAAGACAGAATAATGGAAATCACCAAATAAAAACATCAGACAGAATGACAAATTAAAAAAAATGAGTGCAACAAATGAGATCTCTGGGATAACATCAGATATGCCTAATAGGGGTTCCGGAAGAAGAGACTGAAAATATATTTGAAGAAATTATGGCTGAAAAATTCCCAAACCTAAAGAAGGAAACAGATATTGAGGTACAAGAGAGACAGAAGGTCCCAAAAAAATTAACCCAAACAGACCCACACCAAGACATATCATAATTAAAATGGCAAATGTTAAAGATAAAGAGAGGATACTAAAGGCAGTAAGAGAGAAACAAAGAATCAGTTACAAGAGAACCCCCATAAGGCTACCAGATGATCTCTCTGTAGAAATTTTGTACAATAGAAGGGAGTGGCATGACATATTCAAATACCTGGACAGAAAACCTGCAATCAAGGATACTCTAACCAGCATGATTATAATTCAGAATAGAAGGAGAGATAAAGAATTTCTCAAACAAGCAAAAACTAAAAGAATTCAGCAACATTAAACCTACCCTAAAAGAAATATTGAAAGGCCTTCTCTAAATAGAAAAGAGGCAAGGTTCTATAGGAAAGTGAAATAACAGAAGGAAAAGCAAATATATTAAAGGCTTGAAGATCACTTAAATAAGCCAATACATAGAATAAAAACAACAAAAAATTGTAAAAGTAATTATAATACAATTAACAGCAAAAGGATATGCATGAAGGTGTAAAGCAGGACATAAAAATCAAAAGTTGGGAGGCAAGAAAAATGTAGATCTTTCAGAATGAGTTTGAACTTGAATGACTATCAGTTTAAAGCAAGCAGATATAGTTATGGGTCAACATACTTGAACTCTATGATAACCACAAATCAAAAATACACAAAGTTCTAAAAACAAAAAAAACAAAAAAAACAAAAACAAAACAAACAAACAAACAAAAAAAACCAAAACAAAACAAAAAAAAAACAAACAAAAATACACAAAGATTCACAAAAACCAAAAAGAAAGGAACTCAAGAATACTACAGAAAAAAATCATCAAACTACAAAAGAGAAAAATAAAAAGAAGAAATGAACAAAGAACTACAAAAACAACTGGATAACAAGTGTTAAAATGGCAGTACATACATACCTATCAATAATTTTTTAAATGTCAGTGTAGGCTAAATGCTCTGACCATAGAATGGCAGACATAGAATGGCAGAATGGATAAAAAAAAAAACAAGAACATACAATATGCTGCCTACAGGAGACTCACTTCAGAGTTAAACACACACACAGACAGAAAGTGAGGGAATGGTATAAGATATTTCATGCCAACGAAAACAACAAGAAAGCAGGGTTAGAAATACTCATATCAGACAAAACAGACTTTAAAACAAAGTCCATAAAGATGACAAAGAAGTGCATTATATAATAATAAAGGGATCGGAGACAGCGAGCTGAGCTTGGGGTGCTACCGCTGCCGCTGCCGAGAGCGTGAGAGCGAGGGAGCATCCGAGAGACCCAGCGCCCTTGCACTGGCTGCCGCCGAGACCTCCGCCTTAACCTGGGCCAGTGGGAGCCGCGGCCACCCCTCTTGTCCCCCCCTCGCCTTCCCGGCTGGCAGTGGCGGCTGCACATGCCGGAGCCCGAGCCCAAGCTGGAGCCGGCGGCTGGGGGGCAGGGAGGCGGCTACCTCGGGTCGGGACTAGTCGGCTGCTCCACGGTGAGGATGCTGAGGAGGGGCCGGAGCTTCACTCCATTCTGGGGCGTGGGGCGAGGGACCCCAAAGGTGGAGGGAGGGGGTCCTAGCCGCAGCGATACATGCTGGAGCCAGGAGCGGGGGCGGCACTGAGCGGAGCCGGCCGAGTCCCCCACCTCGCCGCCGCCTCGGCCACCCGCCCGGGGCTGTAGCATCTTGCCCCGGAGTGTATGAGCCGGGACCCCAAGCCCGGCAACCACCCCCCAACCGGGGGGGGCGGGGACCCCGATGTGAAGCAGAGGCCGGGGCAGCGGGGAGAGCAGGACCGGCGCCGCCGTCCTTTCCTTCCCTGCCCCCTCCCCTCCGCCCCCTCGGGGGTCTTCTTTCTCAGCCAGTCGCCGGCCCCCCGGCTCCTCGGCAGGACTCTGGGAGGAGTTCTTAGAACCCCCTCCCCCGCCCCAGCCCCGAGGGCGGCGGGGCCGGGGGGGGGACCCGGGGGTCCGGCTGCAGCCTCCGCCCGGAAGAAACTTTTCAAAAACAAAATCCGGAGCCTCCCAAATGTGACTGTCTGGGGAGAAGTGGCCCGGGATGGGCAGAAGACCCAGCCTGAAGAGACCCAGGAAGAGGAAAAGAGGAGGTAAGCGGGGCCGCCGCCTCGTCTGCTCCGGAGATGCGGAAGAGACCCGGGTGGCCGCCAGCTTAGCGATCCCAGCCCCGCTTCTTCTTCAGTAACGTGCCGGAGCCTGCCGCAGCTGCCGCCTGAGTCCCAAGGAGGAAGGGAAGCACCCCACTTTCTCAGCGCCTGGCTCGTCTCTAAAGTGGAGTCTCAACGAGATTTTTAAAAGGCTCTCAAATATTTGAATGTGAAAACCTTTGCATCTTCTGATAGTCTAGCCAAGGACCAAGAAGTAGCAAGCTGGCTTTTGGAAATGAATCAGGAACTGCTCTCTGTGGGCAGCAAAAGATGATGAACTGGAGGCTCTCTGAGAGGTAACCCTTCCTCAAGCCAGGCAGATGAGGAGCAGATGAATCGTGTGGTGGAGGAGGAACAGCAGCAGCAGCTAAGACAAGAGGAGGAGCACACTGCAAGGAATGGTGAAGTCGTTGGAGTAGAACCTAGACCTGGAGACCAAAGTGATTCCCAGCAAGGACAATTGGAAGAAAACAATAACCGATTTATTTCAGTAGATGAGGACTCCTCGGGAAACCAAGAGGAACAAGAGGAAGACGAAGAACATGCTGGTGAACAAGATGAGGAGGATGAAGAGGAAGAGGAAATGGACCAGGAGAGTGATGATTTTGATCAGTCTGATGACAGCAGCAGGGAAGATGAACATACACATAGTAACAGTGTCACAAACTCTAGTAGTATCGTGGACCTGCCTATTCACCAACTCTCCTCCCCGTTCTATACAAAGACAACAAAAGTGAGTACATTTAGTCTGCTCTTCACCTGAGAAATTTTACATATCCATATTAATTGTAATGAAACTTTGCTCACAGTCTCTGTAGTATTGCAAAATTAATCTTCAGATGTGTAGTAATAAAATGAACAAATTTTTGTTTTACAGAAGGTATTAGAAAGTATTAGAAATAGAAATACTGATAATGGGACAATGTTATTACACATGGAGAGAGGGTATTTGATCCTATTACTATGAAAAATCATTAATATCAAATTTCATTATCAGTTTTGTCCCTGGGACAGGGGTTAGTAGGTTGCATGTAGTGGAGAGGGTTGGAGTGAAACATGGTTTGTGTAGATCAAGTAGTGAAGACTCTTTTCTTATTTACCAAGTGCAGCTGGGCTGGTGGACTGTGTATTCACAGTTGTTACTCCAAGGCACTAGTTACTGGAAGTTACCTCATAATTAGTTTTCTTATTATGATGAATAAGATATATCCTTTGTAAATAGTTTTCTCTTTGTTATGTAAACAAGGTAAAATTACAGTCTGAATATTAGTATTTGGCTGTTGGGGAAATCTGAGTAGGTACTTTTAAAAGTTAAAATACTAGACACCGACATATTTAAGATTATGAAACATTTTTCCTACATTATAAAACAACAAGAATGTATGGTGCTGTCTTCACTGCTTGTTTTCTTCTAGTTATTTTATTAAAGTTAAAGCATTTAGGACCCCCCCAAAATAATAATAAAGGGATCAATAAAAGAAGGGGATATTACATACATCAACATATACACACCCAATATAGGAGCACCTAAATATAAAAAACTAATATGAACAGACATAAAAGGAGAAACTGACAATAATACAATAACAGTAGGAGACTTTATCACCCCACTGACATCAATGGACAGATCATCCTGACAGAAAATCAATAAGGCAACAGAGGTCCTAAATGACAAAATAGGCCAGTTGGACTTAATTGATATCTACAGGACACAACATCCAAAAAACCAAGAATACACATTCTTTGTAACTGTGCATGGAACATTTTTTAGGGTAGACTACATGCTTGGTCACAAAACAAGCCTCAACAAATTTAAGAGTAAATAAATTATTTCAAGCATCTTTTCTGAAGAAGATGGTATGAAACTAGAAATCAACCACAGAAAGAAAAAGAAGAAAAGAACAAACACATGAAGACTAAACAAGCTGCTACTAAAAAACCAGAGTCAGTAGTAAAATCAGGGCACGAGGGAGAAGAGGGTGGAAGAGTAAGACATGGAGATAACCTTCCTCACCACAGATACAGCAGAAATACATCCACACGTGGATATGAGGAGGGGGAAGTGTAAGCTGTGACAAAGTGAGAGAGTGGCATGGACATATACACTACCAAACGTAAAATAGATAGCTAGTGGGAAGCAGCTGAATGGCACAGGGAGATCAGCTCGGTGCTTTGTGACCACCTGGATGGGTGGGATAGGGAAGGTGGGAGGGAGGGAGATGCAAGAGGGAGGAGATATGGGAACATATGTGTAAGTATAACTGATTCACTTTGTTATAAAGCAGAAACTAACACACCATTGTAAAGCAATTATACTCCAATAAAGATGTAAAAAAATAGTAAAACCAAAGAAGAAATTAGACAATACCTCAAGATAAACAAAATGAAAACAAACATTACAAAATCTATGACATGCAGCAAAAGCAATTCTAAGCGAAAGTTCATAGTGATACAGGCATTCCTAAAGAAATTAGAAACATTTCAAATAAACAACCTAACCTACCTCCAAAAATAATTACAGTAAAAAGAGCAATCAAAATCCAAAGTCAATAAAAGGAAGAAAATAATAAAGATCAGAGAGCAAATAAATGTAATATATATGTTCAAAAATTAGAAAAAAATCAATAAAGTGAAAAGCTGTTTTTTTTTGAAAAGCTAAGCAAAATCAATAAACCTCTAACCAGCCTCACCAGGAGGAAAATAAATTGGACTGAAATAAACAAAATAAAAATTAAAGGTAAGAAATAACAACTGATACCACAGAAATAAAAAAAAATATATAAGAGAACACTATTTGTCAACAAATTTGACAATTAGAGAAATTGACAAGTTTCTAGAAACATACAGCCTGCCAAAGCTGAATCAAGCAGAAACACGTAATTTAAAAAGACAAATCACTACAGGTGAAATATAACCTGTAATTTAAAAAATACCCTGCAAACAAATGTCCACGAACAGACTACTTCCATAGGAACTTCTGTCAAATATACAGAGAAGAATGTATACCTATCCTTCTCAAAATATTCCAAAAAATTGTAAAGGAGGGAACAGTCCTAAATTTATTCTATGATGCCACCATTACCCCAATAGCAAAACCAGACAAGACACTACAAAAAAAATTACAGGCCAATATAATTGATGAATATAAATGTAAAACTACTCAACAAAATATTAGCAAAATGAATCCAACAATACTTAAAAAGGATCATACAACACGATCAAGTTGGATTCATTTCAGTGTCACATGATGGTTGAACATATGCAAACAAATGAATGTGATATTCTGTGTCAATCAAAGGAAAGGCAGAAGCCATGTGATCATCTCAATAGATGCAGAAAATGCATTTGATAAAATTCAACATTGATTTATGATAAAAACTCTCACCAAAGTGGATAAAGAGGGAACATACCTCAACCTAATAAAAGCCATTTTTGACAAACCCATAGCCAAAATCATACTCAATAGTGAAAACCTGAAAGCCTTCCCACTAAATTCAGGAACAAGACAAGGATACTCACTTTCACCACTTCTATTCAACACTGGATTGGAATTCCTAGCCACAGCAATCAGACAAGAAAAAGAAATGAAAGCTATCCAAAATGGAAGGGAAGAGGTAAAACTTCATTATTTCCAGATGACATGATACTCTATGTAGAGAACACTAATGTCTCCAAACAAAAACTTATAGAACTAATAAATGAATTAGGCAAGGTAGCAGGATACAAGATTAATATACATAAATCTGTTGTATTTGTTTACACTAATAATGATATATCAGAAACAGAAAATTTCTTTAAATCCTCTTTAAAATTGGCTCAAAAAATAAAATGCCTAAGAAAAAACTTAATCAAGGAGGTGAAAGATCGATGTAATGAAAACTATAAAACATAGAGGAAATTGAAGATGATTGAAAGAAATGGAATGAGAGCCAATGCTCTTAAATTGGAAGAATTAATATTGTAAAAATGGCCATACTACCCAATGCATTCTACAGATTTAATACAATCACTATTGATGAACCCATGACATTTTTCAGAGAACTAGGACAAATCGTCCTAAAATTTATAAGGAATCACAAAAGGCATAGAATCACCAAGTCATCTCTGATTAAAAAGAATAAAGCTGGGGACATAATCTTCCCAGACTAGAGACTATATTACAAACTGCCAATAATCAAAACAGGTCACCAAAGCCAGTCCTGGCCTCAAGGAGGAAGCTCATGCTCTGTACACGCAGCTGATACTGGTGCTCCCGGCAGGGCAAGAGTGGAGCAGAGCTGCCAGGCACCAGAGCTGAGGCAAGCACTGACACACCGCTGGTTGGAGCTGCTGTTGGGTGAGTGGCTGCTATACATAGCAAAGCATGTTGTGGTCAGATCTGCCCAGTCATGGAACAGAAACATTTGTTGAATGGAAAATCCATAAAAGAAAGCTCCTGTGAAAGCCTGAGACAGACGATAATTTCAACACTATTCAGCCGTGTGGCTAACAGAGTTGGGATGCTCCAGCTGGGTGTCAGGCCTGTGCCTCTGAGGTGGGAGAGCCAAGTTCAGGACATTGATCCACCAGAGACCTCCCGGCTCCACATAATATCAAATAGCAAAAGCTCTCCCAGAGATCTCCATCTCAAAGCTAAGGCCCAGCTCCACTCAACAACCAGCAAGCTCCAGTGCTGGACACCTCACGACAAACAGCTAGAAAGACAGGAACACAACCACACCCATTAACAGAGAGGCTGCCTAAAATCATAATAAGGTCACAGACATCCCAAAACATACCACTCGACGTTGTCCTGCCACCAGAAAGAAAAGATCCAGCCTCATCCACCAGAACACAAGCACTAATCCACTCCACCAGGAAGCCTACAAAACCCACTGAAGCAACCTTAGCCACTGGGAGCAGACACCAAAAAAACCAGGAAATACGAACCAGCAGCCTGTGAAAAAGAGATGCCAAACACAGTAAGTTAAGCAAAATGAGAAGACAGAGAAACAACAACAGATGAAGGAGCAAGGTAAAAACCCACCAGACCAAGCAAATGAAGAGGAAATAAGCAGTCTACCTAAAAAAGAATTCACAGCAATGATTGCAAAGATGATCCAAAATCTTGGAAATAGAATGGAGAAATTACAAGAAACGTTTAACAAGGACCTAGAAGAAAAGAGCAAACAAACAAGGATGAACAACACAATAAATTAAATTAAAAATTCTCCACAAGGAATCAAGAGCAGAATACCTGAGGCAGAAGAACAGACAAGCGACCTGGAAGATAAAATACTGGAAATAACTACTGCAGAGCAGAATAAAGAAAAAAGAATGAAAATAATTGAAGACAGTCTTAGAGACCTCTGGGACAACATTACATGCGCCAACATTTGAATTATAGGGGTCCCAGAAGAAGAAGAGAAAAAGAAAGAGAATGAGAAAATAGTTGAAGAGATTATAGCTGAAAATTTCCCTAATATGGGAAAAGAAATAGTCAAGTGCAGGAAGCACAGAGAGTCCCATACAGGATAAATCCAAGGAAAACCACGCAAGACACATATTAATCAAACTATCAAAATTAAATACAAAGAAAATATATTAAAAGCAGCAAGGGAAACACAACAAATAACACACAAGAGAATCCCCATAAGGTTAACAGCTGATGTTTCAGCAGAAATTCTGCAAGTCAGAAGTGGCAAGATATATTTGAAGCAATGAAAGGGAAAAACCTACAACCAAGATTACTTTAACCAGCAAGGATCTCATTCAGATTCAATAGAGAAATCTAAACCGTTACAGACTAGCAAAAGCTAAGAGAATTCAGCACCACCAAACCAGCTTCACAACAAATGCATAGGGCACTTCTCTAGGCAGGAAACACAAGAGAAGGAAAAGACCTACAATAACAAACCCAAAACAATTAAGAAAAGTGTAATAGGTACATACATATTGATAATTACCTTAAATGTAAATGGATTAAATGCTCCCACCAAAAGACACACACTGGCTGAATGGATACAAAAAGAAGATCCTTATATATGCGGTCTACAAAAGACCCACTTCAGACCTAGGGACACAAACACAGTGAAAGTGAGGAGATGGAAAAAGATATTCCATGCAAATGGAAATCAAAAGAAAGTGGGAGTAGCAATTCTCATATCAGACAAAATAGCCTATAAAATAAAGTTTATTACAAGGGGCAAAGAAGGAAGCTACATAATGATCAAAGGATCAATCCACGAAAAAGATAAAACAATTGTAAATATTTATGCACCCAACGTAGAAACACCTCAATACATGAGCCAAATTCTCACAGCCATAAAAGGAGAAATCAACAGTAACACAATCATAGTAGGGGACTTTAACATCCCACATTCTCCAATGGACAGATCATCCAAAATGAAAATAAAGAAGGAAACACAAGCTTTAAATGATATATTAAACAAGATGGACTTAACTGATATTTATAGGACGTTCCACCCAAAAACAACAAAATACACTTTCTTCTCAAGTGCTCATGTAACATTATCCATGATAGATCATATCCTGGGTCACAAATCAAGCCTTGGTAACTTTAAGAATATTTAAATAATATCAAGTGTCTTTTCTGGCTACAGTGCTATGAAACTGGATATCAATTACAGGAAAAAAAATCTTTAGAAAATAAAAAAAAACAACACACTGCTTAATAACTAGAACTCAGTGAAGAAATCAAAGAGGAAATCAAAAAATACCTAGAAAAATATGACAATGAAGGCACGATGACCCAAAACCTATGGGATGCAGCAAAAACAGTTCTAAAAGGGAAGTTTATAGCAATACAATCCTACCTCAAGAAAAAAGAAACATGTCAAATAAATAACCTAACCTTACACCTAAAGCAATTAGAGAAAGAAGAACAACAAAAAATATCCAAAAGGTAGCAGAAGGAAAGAAATCATAAAGATCAGAACAGAAGTAAGTGAAAAAAAAACGAAGTAAACAATAGCAAAGGTCAATAAACATAAAAGCTGGTTCTTTGAGAAGATAAATAAAATTGATAAACCACTAGCCAGGCTCATCAAGAAAACAAGGGAGAAGACTCAAATCAATAGAATTAAAAATGAAAAAGGAGGGAGGAAGATGGCGGAAGAGTAAGGCGCGGAGATCACCTTCCTCCCCACAGATACATCAGAAATTCATCTACACGTGGAACAACTCCTACAGAACACCTACTGAACGCTGACAGAAGACCTCAGACCCCCCAAAAGGCAAGAAACTCCCCACATACCTGGGGAGGGCAAAATAAAAAAAGAATAAACAGAGACAATAGGATAGGGACGGGACCTGCACCCATGGGAGGGAGCCGTGAAGGAGGAAAGGTTTCCACACACTAGAAGCCCCTTCGCGGGCGGAGACTGCAGGTGGCGGAGGGGGAAAGCTTCAGAGTAGCGGAGGAGAGCAAAGCAACAGGGGTGTGGAGGGCAAAGCGGAGAGATTCTGGCACAGAGGATCGGTGCCCTCAGGCACACACCAGCCCGAGAGGCTTGTCTGCTCGGCCACGGGGGCGGGCGGGGCTGGGAGCTGTTATCGGGTTTCAGTCGGAGCGCGGGGAGAGGACTGGGGCAGACGGCAGGAAGAGAGCCTGAAGGGGTTAGTGCACCACGGCTAGCCCGGAGGGAGTCCGGGGAAAAAGTCTGGAGCTGCCAAAGAGGCTAGAGACGTTTTCTTCCCTTTTGTTTCCTGGTGGGCGAGGAGAGGGCATTAAGAGGGCTGCTTGGGGAAGCACAAGAGACAGGCGCGGACCTCGGAGATGGGTGTGGGACGCTGGGGCTGCTGCTGCCACCGCCGCCGCGGGGCCTGTGTGCGAGTGCGGGTCACTGTCCGCCCCGCCTTCCGGGGGGCCTGTGCACCCCGCCACTGCCGGGGTTCCGGGACCTGGGGACGGCTTTCCCGGGAAAGCGCATGGAGCGCCTCGGGCTGCTGCAATGTCACGCTGGCCTCTGCCGCCGCAGGCCCGCCCCACACTGTGCGCCCCTCCCTCCCCTCTGCCTGAGTGAGCCAGAGCCCCCGAATCAGCGGCTCCTTTAAACCCGTCCTGTCTGAGCGAAGAACGGACACCCTCCAGCGACCTACGCGCAGAGGCGGGGCCAGGTCCAAGGCTGAGACCCGGGAGCTGTGAGAGCAGAGACAGGAAAATCTCTCTGTGCAGCCTCGGAGGCAGCGGATTAAAGCTCCACGGCCCATTTGATGTGCCCTGCGTCTGTGGAGTGCATAAATGGACAGCGAATCATCCCAAATTGAGGAAGTGGACTTTGAGGACAAGATTTAAGACTTTCCCCCCTTTTCCTCTTTTTACAACAAACTATCCCAAATTAAGGAGGTGGACTTAGAGACCAAGATTTCAGACTTCTCGCCCTTTTCCTCTTTTTACAACGAATTATCCCAAACTGAGGAGGTGGACTTGGAGAGCAAGATTTTTGATTTTTCCCCGTGCTCTCTTTTTGTGAATGTGTATGTGTATCTTCTGTGTAAGATTCTCTCTGTATAGCTTTGCTTCCACCATATGTCCCAGGGTTCTATCTGTCCGTTTTTTTTCAATAAATACTTTTTAATTTTAATAACGCTACTATATTTCATACTTTATTCTATTTTACTTTACCTGCTCTTTCTTTTTTTCGTACCTTCCCTTCTTCCCTCCCTCCCTCCGCTCCTCCTTTCCTTCTTTCTTTTTCTTTCCTCCCTCCCTCCCTCCCACCCTTCATCTTTCCACTTTCTTTTTCTTTCCTCCCTCCCTCCCTCCCTCCTGTCTTTCTTTCTTTCTTTCCTTGCTCCCTCCCTCCCTTCTTCCATTCACTCTTCCTTTTGCTTTCATTCCTCCCTCCCTCCCTCCTTTCTTTCTTTCTTTCTTTCCATGCTTCCACCCTCCCTCCCTACTTTCTTTCTTTCTTCCTTCCTTCCTTCCTTTCTTCCCTTCTTCCTTTCTTTCCCTCTCTCTTTCTTTCTTCTACTAATTCCTTCTTTCTGCTTTTTCTCCCTGTTATTCTGAATCGGGTGGATGAAAGGCTCGTGGTGCTACAGCCAGGAGTCAGTGCTGTGCCTCTGAAGTGGGAGAGCCAACTTCAGGACACGGGTCCACAAGAGACCTCCCAGCTCCATATAATATCAAGCAGCAAAAATCTCCCATAAATCTCCATCTCAACACCAGCACCCAGCTTCAGTCAACGACCAGCAAGCTACAGTGCTGGTCACACTATGCCAAGCAACTAGCAAGGCAGGAACACAACCCCACCCATTAGCAGAGAGGCTACCTAAAAACATAATAAGGCCACAGGCACCCCAAAACACACTACCAGACGTGGACCTGTCCACCTGAAAGACAAGATCGAGCATCAAGCACCAGAACACAGGCATTAGGCCCCCCCACCAGGAAGCCTACACAACCTACTGAAACAACCTTAGCCACGGAGGACAGACACCAAAAACAACGGGAACTACGAATCTGCAGCCTGCAAAAAGGAGACCCGAAACACAGTAACATAAGCAAAATGAGAAGGCAGAAAAACACACAGCAGGTGAAGGAGCAAGATAAAAACCTACCAGACCTAACAAATGAAGAGGTAATAGGCAGTCTACCTGAAAAAGAATTCAGAATAATGATAGTAAAGATGATCCAAGATTCTATTTCCAAGATCCAAAATCTTGGAAATAGAATAGACAAAATGCAAGAAACAGTTAACAAGGACCTAGAAGAACTAAAGATGAATCAAGCATTGATTAAAAACACAGTAAATGAAATGAAAAATACTCTAGATGGGATCAATAGCAGAATAACTGAGGCAGAAGAACGGATAAGTGAGATGGAAGATAAAATAGTGGAAATAACTGCTGCAGAGCAAAAGAAAGAAAAAAGAATGAAAAGAACAGAGGACAGTCTCAGAGACCTCTGGGACAACATTAAATGCACCAACATTCGAATTATAGGGGTTCCAGAAGAAGAAGAGAAAAAGAAAGGGACTGAGAAAATATTTGAAGAGATTATAGTTGAAAACTTCCCTAATGTGGGAAAGGAAAGAGTTAATCAAGTCCAGGAGGCACAGAGAGTCCCATACAGAATAAACCCAAGGAGAAATACGCCAAGACACATATTAATCAAACTGTCAAAAATTAAACACAAAGAAATCATATTAAAAGCAGCAAGGGAAAAACAACAAATAACACACAAGGGAATCCCCATCAGGTTAACAGCTGATCTCTCAGTAGAAACTCTACAAGCCAGAAGGGAGTGGCAGGACATAATTAAAGTGATGAAGGAGAGAAACCTGCAACCAAGATTACTCTACACAGCAAGGATCTCATTCAGATTTGATGGAGAAATTAAAACCTTTACAGATAAGCAAAAGCTGAGAGAATTCAGCACCACCAAACCAGCTTTACAACAAATGCTAAAGGAACTTCTCTAGGCAAGAAACACAGCAGAAGGAATATATCTACAATAACGAACCCAAAGCAATTAAGGAAATGGGAATAGGAACATACATATCAATAATTACCTTAAATGTAAATGGACTAAATGCTCCCACCAAAAGACACAGATTGGCTGAATGGATACAAAAACAAGACCCATATATATGCTGTCTACAAGAGACCCACTTCAGACTTAGAGACACATACAGATTGAAAGTAAGGGGATGGAAAAAGATATTCCATGCAAATGGAAAGCAAAAGAAAGCTGGAGTAGCAATTCTCATATCAGACAAAATAGACTTTAAAATAAAGACTATTACAAGAGACAAAGAAGGACACTACATAACGATAAAGGGATCGATCCAAGAAGAAGATATAACAATTGTAAATATTTATGCACCCAACATAGGAGCACCTCAATACATAAGGCAAATACTAACAGCCATAAAAGGGGAAATCGACAGTAATACAATCATAGTAGGGGACTTTAACACCCCACTTTCACCAATGGACAGATCATCCAAAATGAAAATAAATAAGGAAACACAAGCTTTAAATGATACATTAAACAAGATGGACTTAGTTGATATTTATAGAACATTCCATCCAAAAACAACAGAATACACATTTTTCTCAAGTGCTCATGGAACATTCTCCAGGATAGATCATATCTTGGGTCACAAATGAAGCCTTGGTAAATTTAAGAAAATTGAAATTGTATCAAGTATCTTTTCCGACCACAATGCTATGAGACCAGACATCAATTACAGGAAAAGATCTGTAAAAAATACAAACACATGGAGGCTAAACAATACACTACTCAATAACGAAGTGATCACTGAAGAAATCAAAGAGGAAATTAAAAAATACCTAGAAACAAATGACAATGGAGACATGACGACCCAAAACCCATGGGACGCAGCAAAAGCAGTTCTAAGGGGGAAGTTTATAGCAATACAATCCCACCTTAAGAAACAGGAAACATCTCAAGTAAACAACCTGACCCTGCACCTAAAGCAATTAGAGAAAGAAGAACAAAAAACCCCCAAAGTTAGCAGAAGGAAAGAAATCATAAAGATCAGATCAGAAATAAATGAAAAAGAAATGAAGAAAACGATAGCAAAGATCAACCAAACTAAACGCTGGTTCTTTGAGAAGATAAACAAAATTGACAAACCATTAGCCAGACTCATCAAGAAAAGAAGGAAGAAGACTCAAATCAATAGAATTAGAAATGAAAAAGGAGAAGTAACAACTGACACTGCAGAAATACAAAAGATCATGAGAGATTACTACAAGCAACTCTATGCCAATAAAATGGACAACCTGGAAGAAATGGACAAATTTTTAGAAATGCACAACCTGCCAAGACTGACTCAGGAAGAAATAGAAACTATGAATAGACCAATCACAAGCACTGAAATTGAAACTGTGATAAAAAATCTTCCAACAAACAAAAGCCCAGGACCAGATGGCTTCACAGGCGAATTCTATCAAATATTTAGAGAAGAGCTAACATCCATCCTTCTCAAACTCTTCCAAACAATATCAGAGGAAGCAACACTCCCAAACTCATTCTACGAGGCCACCATCACCTTGATACCAAAACCAGACAAGGATGTCACAAAGAAAGAAAACTACAGGCCAATATCACTGATGAACATAGATGCAAAAATCCTCAACAAAATCCTAGCAAACAGAATCCAACAGCACATTAAAAGGATCATACACCATGATCAAGTGGGGTTTATTCCAGGAATGCAAGGATTCTTCAATATACGCAAATCAATCAATGTGATACACCATATTAACAAGTTGAAGGAGAAAAACCATATGATCATCTCAATAGATGCAGAGAAAGCTTTCGACAAAATTCAACACCCATTTATGATAAAAACCCTGCAGAAAGTAGGCATAGAGGGAACTTTCCTCAACATAATAAAGGCCATATATGACAAACCCACAGCCAACATAGTCCTCAATGGTGAAAAACTGAAACCATTTCCACTAAGATCAGGAACAAGACAAGGCTGCCCACTCTCACCACTCTTATTCAACCTAGTTTTGGAAGTTCTAGCCACAGCAATCAGAGAAGAAAAGGAAATAAAAGGAATCCAAATTGGAAAAGAAGAAGTAAAGCTGTCACTGTTTGCAGATGACATGATACTATACATAGAGAATCCTAAAAATGCTACTAGAAAACTACTAGAGCTAATCAATGAATTTGGTAAAGTAGCAGGATACAAAATTAATGCACAGAAATCTCTGGCATTTCTGTACACTAATGATGAAAAATCTGAAAACGAAATCAAGAAAACACTCCCATTTACCATTGCAACAAAAAGAATAAAATATCTAGGAATAAACCTACCTAAGGAGAAAAAAGACCTGTATGCAGAAAATTATAAGACACTGATGAAAGAAATTAAAGATGATACAAATAGATGGAGAGATATACCATGCTCCTGGATTGGAAGAATCAATATTGTGAAAATGACTCTACTACCCAAAGCAATCTACAGATTCAATGCAATCCCTATCAAACTACCACTGCCATTTTTCACAGAACTAGAACAAAAAATTTCAAAATTTGTTTGGAAAAACAAAAGACCCCGAATAGCCAAAGCAATCTTGAGAACGAAAAACGGAGCTGGAGGAATCAGGCTCCCTGACTTCAGACTATACTACAAAGCTACAGTAATCAAGACAGTGTGGTACTGGCATAAAAACAGAAAGATAGATCAATGGAACAGGATAGAAAGCCCAGAGATAAACCCACGCACATATGGTCACCTTATCTTTGATAAAGGAGGCAGGAATGTACAGTCGAGAAAGGACAGCCTCTTCAATAAGTGGTGCTGGGGAAACTGGACAGGGACATGTAAAAGTATGAGATTAGATCATTCCCTAACACCATACACAAAAATAAGCTCAAAATGGATTAAAGACCTAAAGTAAGGCCAGAAACTATCAAACTCTTAGAGGAAAACATAGGCAGAACACTCTATGACATAAATCACAGCAAGATCCTTTTGGACCCACCTCCTAGAGAAATGGAAATAAAAACAAAGATAAACAAATGGGACCGAATGAAACTTCAAAGCTTTTGCACAGCAAAGGAAACCATAAACAAGACCAAAAGAGAACCCTCAGAATTGGAGAAAATATTTGCTAATGAAGCAACTGCAAAGGATTAATCTCCAAAAGTTATAAACAGCTCATGCAGCTCAATAGCAAAAAAACAAAAAACCCAATCCAAAAATGGGCAGAAGACTTAAATAGGCATTTCTCCAAAGAAAATATACGGTCTGCCAACAAACACATGAAAGAATGCTCAACATCGTTAATCATTAGAGAAATGCAAATCAAAACTACAATGAGATATCATCTCACAGCAGTCAGAATGGCCATCATCAAGAAATCTAGAAACAATAAATGCTGGAGAGGTTGTGGAGAAAAGGGAACACTCTTGCACTGCTGGTGGGAATGTGAATTGGTACAGCCACTATGGAGAACAGTATGGAGGTTCCTTAAAAAACTAAAAATAGAACTACCATATGACCCAGCAATCCCACTACTAGGCATATACCCTGAGAAAACCATAATTCAAAAAGAGACGTGTACCAAAATGTTCATTGCAGCTCTATTCACAATAGCCCAGAGCTGGAAACAACCTAAATGTCCATCATCGGATGAATGGATAAAGAAGATGTGGCACATATATACAATGGAATAATACTCAGCCATAAAAAGAAACGAAACTGAGCTATTTGTAATGAAGTGGATAGAGCTAGAGTCTGTCATACAGAGTGAAGTAAGTCAGAAAGAGAAAGACAAATACCGTATGCTAACACATATATATGGAATTAAAAAAAAATGTCATGAAGTACCTAGGGGTAAAACGGGAATAAAGACACAGACCTACTTGAGAATGGACTTGAGGATATGGGGAGGGGGAAGTGTAAGCTGTGACAAAGTGAAAGAGAGGCATGGACATGTATACACTACCAAACGTGAGGTAGATAGATAGTGGAAAGCAGCCACAGAGCACGGGGAGATCAGCTCGGTGCTCTGTGACCGCCTGGAGGGGTGGGATGGGGAGGGTTGGAGGGAGGGAGATGCATGAAGGAAGGGATGTGGGAACGGATGTATATGTATGACTGATTCACTTTGTTATAAAGCAGAAACTAATAAAAAAATGAAAAAGGAGAAGTAAACACTGACCCTGCAGAGATATAAAGGATCAACAGAGATTACTACAAGCAACTCTATGCCAATAAAATGGACAACCTGAAAGAAATGGACAAATTCTTTAAAAAGCACAAGCTTCCGAGACTGTACCTGGAAGAATTAGAAAATATTAACAGACCAAGCACAAGCACTGAAATTTAGACTTTGATTAAAAATCTTCCAACAAACAAAAACCCAGGACCATATCACTTCAGAGACGAATTCCATCAAACATTTAGAGAAGAGCTAACACCCATTCTTCTGAAACTCTTCCAAAATACATCAGAGGGTGGAACACTCCCAAACTCATTCACCGAGCCCACCATCACCCTGATACCAAAACCAGACGAAGATGTAACCAAGAAAGAAAACTACAGGCCAATATCAGTGACGAACATAGATGCAAATATCCTCAACAAAATACTAGCAAACAGACCCGAACAGCACATTAAACGCATCATACCCCATGATCAAGTGGGGTTTATCCCACGAATGCAAGGATTCTTCAAAATATGAAAATCAACCAATGTGATACACCATATTAACAAATTGAAGGATAAAAACCATATGACCTTCTCAACAGATGCAGAAGAAGCTTCCAAAATAATTGAACACTCATTTGTGATAAAAAGTCTCCAGAAAATAGGCATAGAGGGAACTTACCTCAACAAAAACAAAGGCCATATAGGACAAACCCACGGCTGACATCGTTCTCAAAGGTGAAAAAATGAAACCATTTCCTCTAAGATCAGGAACAAGACAAGGTTGTCCACTCTCACCACTATTATTCCACAGAGTTTTGGAAGTTTTAGCCACAGCAATCAGAGAAGAAAAAGAAATAAAAAGAATGCAATTTGAAAAGAAGAAGTAAAAGTGTCACTTTTTACAGATGGCATGATACTATACATAGAGAATCATAAAAATGCTAACAGAAAACTACTAGAGCTAATCAATGAATTTGGTAAAGTAGCAGGATGCAAAATCAATGCACAGAAATCTCTTGCACTCCTATACACTAATGATGAAAGATTTGAAAGGGAAATTAACGAAACACTCACATTTACCAGTGCAACGAAAATAATAAAATACCTAGGAATAAACCTACCTAAGGAGACAAAAGACCTGTATGCAGAAAAATATAAGACATTGATGAAACAAATTAAAGATGATACAAAAAGATGGAGAGATATACAATGTTCTTGGATTGGAAGAATCACCATTGTGAAAATGACCCTATGACCCAACCAAAGCAGTCTACAGATTCAATGCAATCCCTATCAAGCTAGCACTGGCGTTTTCCACAAAACTAGAACAAAAATTTCACAATTTGTATGGAAACACAAAGGACCCCGAATAGCCAAACAATCTTGAGAAATAAAAACGGAGTTGGAGGAATCAGGCTCCTTGGCTGCAGATGATTCTATAAAGCTACAGAAATGAAGACAGTATGTTACTGGCACAAAAACAGAAATATAGATCAATGGAACAGGAGATAAAGCCCAGAGATAAACCCACACACATAAGGTCACCTTATTTTTGATAAGGAGGGAAGAATATACAATGGAGAAAAGGCAGCCTCTTCAATAAGTGGTGCTGGGAAAACTCGACAGCTATATGTAAAAGAATGAAATTAGAACACTCCTTAACACCATACACAAAAATTAACTCAAAATGGATTAAAGATATAAATGTAGAGCCTGACACTAAAAAATTCTTAGAGGTAAACAAAGACAGAACAATCTATGACATAAATCACAGCAAGATCATTTTAACCCACGTCCTAGAGAAATGGAAATAAAAACAAAATAAACAAGTAGGACCTAATGAAACTTAAAAGCTTTTGCAAAGCAAAGGAATCCATAAACAAGATGAAAAGTCAACCCTACGAATGGGAGAAATTATTTGCAAATGAAGCAACTGACAAAGGAATAATCTCCAAAATTTACAAGCAGCTCAGGCAGCTCAATATCCAAAAAGGAAACAACCCAATCCAAAAATGGGCAGAAGACCTAAATAGACATTTCTCCAAAGAAGATATACAGATTGCCAACAAAGATATGTACGGATGCTCAACATCACGAATCAGTCAAGAAATGCAAATCAAAACTACCATGAGGTATCACCTCACACCAGTCAGAATGAGCATCATCAAAAAATCTACAAACAGTAAATCCTGGAGAGCGTGTGGAAAAAACTGAACCCTCTTACACTTTTGATGGGAATGTAAATTGATACATCCACTATTGAGAACAGTATGGAAGTTCCTTAAAAAAACAAAAATAGGATTAACATATGTCCCAGCAATTCCACTACCTGGCATATCCCCTGAGAAAACCATAATTCAAACAGGGTCATGTACCAAAATGTTCATTGCAGCTCTATTTACAATAGCCAGGATATGGAAGCAACCTGTGTCCATCAATAGATGAATGGATTTACAAGATGTGGAACATATATACAATGGAATATTACTCAGCCATAAAAAGAAACAAAATTGAGTTATTTGTAGTGAGGTAGATGGACCTAGAGTCTGTCATACAGACTGAAGTTAAGTCAGAAAGAGAAAAATTAATACCGTATGGTAACACATATATATGGAATCTGTAATAAATAAATAAATATATGTTCTGAAGAACCTAGGGGCAGGACAGGAATAAAGATGCAGACATAGAGAGTGGACTTGAGGACACAGGGAGAGGGAAGGGTAAGCTGGGATGAAGTGAGAGAGTGGCATGGACTTATATATACTGCCTATTGTAAAATAGATTGCTAATGGGAAGCAGCCACATTGCACAGGGAGATCAGCTTGTTGCTTTATGACCACCTAGAGGAGTGGGATAGGAAGTGTGGGAGGGAGACGCAAGAGGGAGGAGATATGGGGATATATGTATATGTATAGCTGATTCACTTTGTTATAAAGCAGTAACTAACACACCATTGTAAGAAATTATACTCCAATAAAGATGTTAAAAAATAATGAAAACAGCATGGTATTGGCACATAAACTGACATGTCCATCAATGGAACAGAATCCAGAGCCTAGATTGATGCACACACCTACATATGGTTATTTAATCTACAACAAAGTGGCAAGAATATACAATGCAGATAATACAGTCTGTTCAACAAGTGGTGCTAGGAAAGCTGAACAGCTATACATAAATCAATTAAATTAGAACACTCCTTCTCATCATATACAACAATACAGTCAAAATGGTTTAAAGACCTAAATATAAGTCATGACACCATAAAACTTCTAGTGGAGAACATAGGTAAACATTCTCTGTCATAAATCATACCAATATTTTCTTAGTGCAGTCTCCCAATGCAAAAGACAATGAAAGCAAATATAAACAAATAGGACCTAGTTAAACTTAAAAGTTTTTCACAACAAAGGAAACCATCATCCAAACTAAAATATTGCCTACAGAATGGGAGAAAATATTTGCAAACCATATGACCAACAAGGGGTTAATATCCAAAATATAGAAACAGTTCACACAACTATATATATATAACAACTAACCCATTTGAAAAATGGGCTGAAGACATAAATACACATTTCTTCAAAGACAACATAGAGATGGCTAAGAGGCACATGAAAATATGGTCAACACTGCTAATTATTAGAGAAATGCAAATGAAATCCTCAATGAGTTATCACCTCACACTAGTCAGAATGGCTATCATCACAAAATCTACAAATAATAAATGCTAGAGATGGTATGGTGAAAAGTAAGCCCTTGTACACTGCAGGTGGGAATGTAAATTTGTGTAGCCACTATGGAAAACAGTATGGAGTTTCCTTAAGAAAACTTAAAATAGAGCTACCATATGATCCACCAATGCTACTATTGGGTATTTATTCAGAAGAAACAAAAACACTAATTCAAAAAGATACATGCACCCCAATGTTCATAGCAGCAGTATTTACAGTAGCTAAGTGTCCCTCAACAGATGACTGGTATTTATATACAGTGGAATGTTATTCAGCCATAAAAATGAATGAAATATTGTCACTTACAGGAACTTGGGTAGACCTAGAGAATATTATATTTAGTGACATAAGTCAGACAGAGAAAGACAAATAGTATATGATATAGCTTATGTGTGGAATATAAAAATAATACGAATAAATTCGTATACAAAACAGAAACAGATGCACAGACATAGAAAACAAACTTATGGTTACCAAAGCAGAGAGGCAGTGAGGGAGTGACAAATTAGGAGTATGTTATTAACAGATACAAACTACATAAAAAAAGATAAGCAGCAAGGGTTTACTGTATAGCACAGGGAATCAGAGTCAATGTCTTGTAATTACCTATACTGGTACATAATCTGAAAAAAATAACCAAATCCTTTTCCTCTACATATGAAACTAACATAATAAAAAATAAAAATAATACAATTCAATCGAAACATTGCTAACAGTCTTGAAGAGACATTTTTCCAAAGACATACAAATGGCTAACAGGCACATGAAATGATGCTCAACATCTCTAATTATTAGAAAATGCAAATGAAAACCACAATGAGGCATCACCTCACACTGGTCAAAATCGCTATAATCAAAAATCCTACAAATAGGAAATGTTGCTAAGGATCTATAGAAAAGGGAACCCTCCTACACTGTTGGTGGGAATGTAAATTGGTGCAGCCTCTATGGAAAACAGAATGGAGGTTTCTTAAAATCTAAGAAAAGAACTACCATATGTGCTTCAGGAAATCCACTCCTGGGTATGTATCTGAAAATGAATACACTAATTTGAAAGGATACATGCACCCCAGTGTTCTCAGCAGCACTATTTACAATAGCCAAGAAATGGAAGCAACCCAGTGTCCATCAGCAGATGATGTGTTTACGAGGATGTGATATACATATACAATGGAATATTACTCAGCCATAATAAAAGTGAAATACTGCCATTTGCAGCAGTGTGGATCAACCTAGAGAATATTATGCTCACTGAAATAAGTCAAACAGAGAAAGACAAATATTATATAATATCACTTATATATATCACACATAATATCACTATTTGTGAGACATAGACTCACACAGTCTATGTCTACAGACTCACGGACATAGAAAACAAACTTATGGTTACCAGATGGGAGATGGACAAATTAGGTGTATTTACAAATCAGGGATTAACAAGTACAAACTACTGTGTATGAAATAGATAAGCAAAAAGGATTTACTGTTATAGCATGAGGAATTATACCCAATATTTTGTAATAACCTGTCATTGAATATAATCTGCAAAAATACTGTATCACTATGTTGTACACATGAAACTAAAACAGTATTATAAATCAACAATACTTCAATTAAGAAAAAGAAGAGAAGAAAAGGCAAACCCCAGGACTGAGTCATGGAACACTATAAGAGTTCTGGAGGAAGAGGAGCAGTTAGCACAGACCGAGGAGTGTTCAACTTGTCAGGAAGAAAACCAGTAAAGTTTGATATTACAAGAACCAAGAGAGGAGAGAGATTGAGAAGGAGAGATTGGGCCACTGAAATGAATGTTTCTAAGCATTTAAGATAAAGAAAGAAATTTTAATCAATATATTTGACAACATAGAAGTCATTAATCACCTTGCTGTGAGTGGTTTCAGTGGAGTAATTGGGAAGAAAGTCAGATTGGACTGGATTGAAGAGGGAAAGTATGCTAATAAAGTGTAACAGGAGTGGAAATAACTCTCCAATATTTAAAAAAAATAGCTTGGAAGCTAAAGTAGTTTGTGCAGTTTGAAGAAAATTACTTTTTGGTAAGATAGGATATATCAGACCATATTTGTAGGCTAGTAGTAATGATATAGGACAAAGGAACAGAATGGTGATATATGAAAGAGGGACTTTAATGAACAGAGTGAAGTTCTTGATAAGATGAGAGGGTATAGTGTCCAGCATACAAGTTTGGAACTGGTCTTTCATAGGAGCAGAAATAGATGGGTGCTAGCAGTTTTAGAGATTCCATTTAGGTGGGGAAAGTAAAAGGAAATTTTGATGCTGTTTATTTTCTCAATGAAATATGAGGTAGCATTAGCTGAGAATGAGTGGGAAAGAAGATGAGATATTTGAGAAGAGTGGGTAAGCTGACCTACCGGGAAACATAGTAAGATGTCAGACAGAACTGAGTAACCAGTTTGAGGTTTGTGGTCTTGAATTTTAAGTGCAACCAGGCATCTTAGCTGTGTGATTTTTTTTATAAGTAGGAAACTAATCCTCCTCAGTCATGGCATGTTATTCTTTCAATGTACTTCTGGATTTTTTCTTTGAATTATATTTTTTTGCATTGAATTTATAAATTTTACCTTACTATGGTGTATAAATATCCTGTCTATCATTAATCTCCAAATGTAATGTCCAAATTATTTCCACATTATCTCCAAATATGTCTCCAAACGTAATATTGAGTATACAAGACCCTCCTTTAGGCATCTTGCTTTGATTTGGAAGAACTGGGTGCTTGAATAATTTTATCTCAAAACTTAAAGCTTACATTTCTTTGATCTAATACCAGTATTATTTTTCAGTCAGTCCTATCTACCAGTGTTCGTTTATGCCTCCCATGTGATATCGAAGACTAACGAATAGAAGACTTCCTTGAGATAAGTTTGTAAGACATTGAGGATTCACAGGAAAGAGGAAGAGGGTTAAAGACAAGTGAGACTGTTGCAATGGCTATGCATATGTGGCAACTTGATAATACATATGTATGCATGAGGTAGTGGCTATCTGAAATGGAAGGGTGAAGTGTAAAGTTAAAAGGACAATGTATGGGAGGAAAATGTTGGAGGAGGAAAACATGCTGCATCTGATAGAGAAGAGAGGACATGGTGGGGAAGAGATGCCAAAACAGGCGGCTCACATTGCCCTAGTAGCATAAGCTAATCATCCAATGTAAAGAAGGGAGAGCCAACGGCCTTGGTGTGCAAAGTGAAACTTTGAGGAGGCAAATCTGGCATATAGATACATTTTGTTAGACCTACATAAAGGTTGTAAAAATTGGTAGTTGTAAACATTTTAAAATTGAGAGGTTTCTTGAGAAAACCTGTCTATGACTTCTCTCAAAAATTCTGAAGATATGTGTTGAGCATTTATTATGCACTAGTTACTCTTCTAAGCCCTTTAGCACTAATTAACTCAAATCTCATACAAGCTCTATGTGGAAGATACCATCATTATTATTATTTTAGAATTTAGGAAACTGGAATAGAAAAGCTAAGTGACTGGCATTTTGTCACACAACTGGTAAATGGCAGAGCCAGGATTCTAATTCGGAGAATCTGGCTTCAGAGTTTATACATTTTTTTTTTTTTTTGGTACTCAGGCCTCTCACTGTTGTGGCCTCTCCCGTTGCGGAGCACAGGGTCCGGATGCGCAGGCTCCGGGTGCGCAGGCTCAGCGGCCATGGCTCACGGGCCCAGCCGCTCCACGGCATGTGGGATCTTCCTGGACCGGGGCACGAACCCATATTCCCTGCATCGGCAGGCGGACTCTCAACCACTGCGCCACCAGAGAAGCCCCAGAGTTTACACTTTTAACCATGCTATCTTGTTCTTTAGTTAATACTGAGCTCACATCTCTGCATGGCAACATTTGGCTGAAGATATGTAGTGTCTGCCTCTTTAGATGAAACATATGCTCTCCTGTTTGCCTCAGTTTTCTTTAGCATTCCCTTTTGTAGTTCACCTACTCCCCTTTGCTCATTTACATTACCTGTATGTTCTCTGAAGGCATTTGAATGTGTGACTCCTGATGTATAAGAAGAGAGTAGAGGAATATTACTTGTTCATATTAAGACATACTTACAAGGTTTTCATAACTTTGGAGGGTCCTTCAACATGATAGCCTCTGGCTTCAAATGCTATATCATTTGGTTGGGGAGGGGGAGAGAGTCATTTACCCACAGGGCCTGGTATATTGCAGTAGCTTAATATCTATTCATTGAATAAATAGAGCATGAATGCATGAAAAAATGGAGTTGCTGTGAGCATTCAAGAATTAGATCTGTGGATGAATTAGATAAACCTTAAGGCTTCTATTACTTGGAAATTATGATTCAATAATCCAAAACATTATAAAGCCATTAACATATCATAGTATTTCAAATTGAATATAATTACACAATTGGAATTTTAAATCTGGAAGGGATCTTTGAGAATATACAGTTCCCCAACTCCCTATTTCTATCATTTTAGGGAGTAGTAACTTGGAGACTCAGACTCCTCCTTTATGTTATGTTGTTTCCTCTCAACATTCTAGGGGAAAATGACTACACTTTCCTTTTTGCTTCACTCAGGGCAAACTTCAGAGTATCCATAAGGTTTTCTATCACTACTGTAAAAATTACCAAAATCATAGTGTCTTCAAAACAACACAATATGTTATTTCAGAATTCTATAGGTCAGAAATCTAGGCACAGAGTGGCTTGTCTGGTTTCTCTGCTTCTGACCTCAAGGCCAAAATTAAGGTATTTGCCAGCCTTGGCTCTTGTCTGGAGGCTCTGAAGGAGAATCCCCTTCCATGCTTGTTCATGTAGTTGTCCAAATTAAATTCCATGTAGCCTCTATTTCCTTGCTGGCTGTTAATTGGACATTGTTCTCAGCTTCTAGAGGCTACCTGCATTCTTTGGCTCTTTCTCCATTATTAAAGCCAGTACTAGAAATGTGAGTTATTTTCATTCAAATCTCTCTGACCTCTCCTTCTACCTCATCTCTCCTGCTTCCCACTTCCTCCAAATCTCCCTGATGGACTCTTCTGACTTCTTTTTCTGCTTTTAAGGACCCTTTGGGACCACCCAGGTAGTCCAGGATAATATCCTTATTTAAAAATCAGCTGATTAGTATCCTTAATTACACCTGCTTTCACAGCAGAACCTAGATTATTGCTTAATTGAATAAGTTGGGAATGGAAATCTTGAGAGGACACTTTTAGAATTCTGTTTACCACAGTGTAATTTATCTTATTTGACTGTATATGTTTCTCTGAAAGACTTAAGCATTTAAGTGCCAGGACTCTGTCTTTGGCTAAATATTGTAGTGGTTAAGTGCACAGATCCTAGAGCCCAACTATTTGGATCAAAAGCCTTTCTTGTTTGGCAGCCTAGGGTAAATTATTTAACTTTCCTGTGATTCAGTTTCTTCAACTATAAATGGAAATAAGCATAGTAACTATTCCAGAATTGAAGATATAATAGCACATTTTAAGTTTTAGTTTTTGGCATTATTACCCTTAGCACCTAGCACTTAGCACTATATTTGTTATGTAGTAAATACTCTGTAAATAGTAGCCATAATTTTTATTATTGCTATGTACAGATTTTTATAATAGCACTCATGACTTTATTGACCTTGTTTTTCTACTTATCCTCCTCTCTCTCCTAGACTGTATATTTCTTGAAGACTGGTATCATTTAGTTTATATTTTTGTTCCCAGAACCTAGCAAAGTATCCAGCATGTAGTAGGTGCTCTATGAGCACTAATTAAATAAGTAAATGAATGAATAAAATACTTTTCCAATGAATTCAGTCTCTGATGACGCATAGCCTTGCTGGTTAGGAATTATAGGTCCAGTAGGTATGCCGTTTCCTGGCTTGGCTAGAGAAGTTATGAGGCTTGCCGAAAGTCATACAGATAGGTAGTACTTGTTTTCTCTGTGGTGTGACTATTTACCTTTCCACGTGCATATTTAATGAACTGAATTATAATTTAAAGATCAAAATATAGAGTAAAAGCAGTTAGCATTGTGGGTTGCCAGGAAGGTCAGAGATTAAGTCATTATTGAATTCAATCTAATCTCCTGAGAGATGACATGATTATTTCAAAAATTCCATCTCTAAGCTTGAAGATGGGACTCTGCAAAAAGCTGAGACATCTATAAATGAAAGAGGAATTGTCACTTTGAGTCATTTGTTGATTCACCAGCAGGACCAGTTTATGCAAATTTAATTAGTAAAGAAGCCTATACAGGCTTTCAGTGAAGGCATTCCACCTGGATCATTGTCATTATATTCTTTAATACATATGTAACCAGAGACACCTATGCTACATTATAGACATAGACCCATAGGTCTATGAATATAGGTCTGTAAAATATAGACCTCAGATTTATTAAAGAAAAGGATGAACTGTCTTAGGAATTGACTCTAACATGTTCATTAAAAATGTGTATGTGCGTGAGTACATGCCTGTAATTGGAGAAAAACAGGATCACATACCAGATCTGAGAAAAAGAGAGTGATTAATTTTGAATTATAATAACACCAGGAGACTTGAAATGAGGTAGAATCATTTTTCTTATAATGATACAATGAATTTCCTAGAAATTACATAAACATTTGGCAGCTAAGGACAATAACACCTCCCCTGAGCCCCTGTACACATCACAGGTAGCAGTACACTGGGAGATGTTATGCCACATCTATGGCCACCAAAAATCCTGAAAGGTAAATTTACCATCTGTGGAAGAACATTGGTGATATGCTGACATGTTGCATGGAAAGAGGTACAGAACTCAAGTTGGTTTCCTTCACCAAATTGTATAGCCAGCTCTTTCATTCATGCATACCCCATTCTCCCTACATCCCTCAATGACACCTACTCCCTAATCTTTTGAAGATATGCTAGTGTGATTATAGGTTTCAGGAAACTAGATTCTATATAGCCCTCTGTTTGTCTATGTTTGATTATCTTAACAGCACTTTAAATTTGAGGACAGCTCAAGTGGCCTCAACTGCCCCTTGTTATTTGAATTTATCTGACAAGGTCACTTAAAGCTTCTGGACTATATAACTAACAGCTCCTGGACTCTGTGACAGTAGGGTTTAGGACAGTAGGGTTTAGACTGCATTTTTCCTGATGCTAAAGACCCAAGTATTTCAGCAACTTTATCAGTGGCAATAACTTCCCACCCCAACAGTGTTACCAATGATGAAAAAGGTGTGTACCTAGTCCACTTCTCCCAGGTCCTTTGGGTACCTGATATTTCTTTGTTTCCCTCCAAGGCACTGACATTCAGGAGAGAAATATGCTCAAAACTGTAGTAAAATGAATATGGCCTATAATCATTTTGTGGTTACCTGCCCTATTTGTTATAGGACTGAACTGGGTTTGGCCCCTGTTTGCCTTTAACTTATTTAGATGAACCTCTGGAAAGATCCATACATCTATCTAATCTCTCTCTTTCTGATCTACACTTTTACAGTCATGTTCACCACATTTCTCCTGACGAAATGCCTCTTGAAGAAAAAAGCTGCACCCCTGAGATCACTCTTGCATTTCTGTTACCTTCCTGCAGGTGGGGTGGAGGTAACAATTCTATCCCTGTTTCTAAATACCTTTTGTAATAATGCCTCTGCTTAGATTCAACGACTCTCCCACTCTCCTGTTTTGAAGCCTTGACTGAGCCCCCTTAATTAACTTTAGTTTTCAGAATCTCCTCTACAAAGCTCTAGGCATCCACTGGCCTTGGTTGCCAAGCCACAATTTCTCCTTAGGTGTTAGGGCTCAGAGAAGTTTCCTCTAACAGCTCTAGCTAAACCAGAACCCATTCCATCAATCTGTCCTCTTATACAACTTTACAGTTTCTTGTTAGCACTATGCATCATGATTGTTGGTTTTTATTCATTTATTTATTTTTGCTTGTATATTTTCTGCACTGGAATAGTATTTCTACCTTTGTGGACTTTCTCAATTGCATTCTCTACTAAATGACCAGTGCCTAGAAGAGAGCTTAAGACATAGTAGGTGTCCAATAAATATCTGTTGTGTGTAGGAATGAATTAAATCGCAGATGGATCCTGTCCCAATGTCACTGATAATTGGTACTGAAAAAGTATTTTTCCCCCTTTGTCCAACCCCATATCCCATTAACCTTGATGTCAGCTTTGGAGTCTCTGCAAGTGTTTTCTTGGGTATTGTAGGTTTTTATGTTCTTCAGTGTTTTCCTAAATCTTATGTTTTAAAATCTTTTCTCTCTTCTCTCAGCTACCTTTGAGGAAGAAATTGTAGAGGGTAGAGAAAAAGAAAGTATTAGGCAGAAGGGCTGTTAGAAAATGTTCTTGAAAAGAATTTTCCCCCGGGGAGGCAGGATAGTGTACAAAAAGGAGCATGGGGGGCCTCCCTGGTGGCGCAGTGGTTGAGAGTCCGCCTGCCGATGCAGGGGATACGGGTTCGTGCCCCGGTCTGGGGGGATCCCATATGCCGCGGAGCGGCTGGGCCCGTGAGCCATGGCCGCTGGGCCTGCGCGTCCGGAGCCTGTGCTCCGCAACGGGAGAGGCCACAACAGTGAGAGGCCCGCATACCGCAAAAAGAAAAAAAAAAAAAAAAAAAAAAAAAAGGAGCATGGGTTTTAGAGTCAGAATCCCAAGCTCAAGTCCTAGCATAATCAGATTTTTTAGTAGCTTGGTGGCTATGGGCAAGTTGTGTAAATCCTCTGTGCATTATCTACAAACTGGGGTCATCAATAGCATTTGCCTGTTACTGAGTCCAAGCTCATTCTACTCATTGCCAATAAATCAAGAGATGGGGTGTTGGGGCAAGGAATAATGACATTATTCGGAAAACCAGGAGTCCAAGAAGATGGCAGACAAATGTCCTAGAGGACCATCTTCCCAGGGTCTGCATGCTAATTGCTTTTATAGAATAAAGAGGGGGGTGGTGTGAAGGGAAGGTAAAAAGGCCATAAGTTGTTGCAAATGTCTCCTGGTTTCAGCCAGACTCCAGGAGATGTGTTAATTTCTTCTTTCCTGTAGCCATTCACAGGTAAGCTGGCTCAGGATGTTTCCTGTGAGCTGAAAAGGTATTTTAGTTTTACTTTCAGGCATGGGGGACAGGGTTCTTAGATATGGGCCATTATGTTTACTTTAAGGTATAGGCAAATCCTTTTATGATTAACTTGTAGCAAAAACAATAGAAAACAAAGGTTAAAGTAAAAGAAACAGATCTAATACGGAGTCATATAGGGCTCTTGTGAGGATTAAGTGACTAATACATATAATAACAATGTTAATTCTCTCCCTGCTTTTGTGTATCTTATCTCCTGATTTTCTTTTCTTACCTAGCTTTCCATAAGGAAAATCAGTATGTTTCCACAGGTGAGATACGTAATACTTTTCTGCCCCAACACTGTCCCCCTCCCCTACTCATACCTCAATTCTAGTAAAAACAAAACCCTAAACAAATAAAAACCACACATAAAATCTAGACAGTCTAGTCTGGAAAGGATTGAGACAGCTCTCCTAAAACAATGTCTTACTTGCTTGGTAAACTTTACACACAAAAGTCCCCTTAACAAACACTGCAGCATTTTCACAACCCTTACAGCCTTCCCCGGAAGAGAAATTCACAAGAGTGATTCTCAAAGTATACTGTCTACTGAAAAAAAACGCACAACCTATAAAACTTAAGAGTTGTTTCGTTTGGTGGACTTTCTGAGGATTTCATGCCTGGGAGTTAGCCTCTCAGGTAGTTCTGAAGGACTCATCTGAAGAGGTAAGGGAGGATCGGGCCTCCCTGGTGGCGCAGTGGTTGAGAGTCCGCCTGCCGATGCAGGGGATACGGGTTCGTGCCCCGATCTGGGAGGATCCCATGTGCCGCGGAGCGGCTGGGCCCGTGAGCCATGGCCTCTGGGCCTGCGCATCCGGAGCCTGTGCTCCGCAACGGGAGAGGCCACAGCAGTGAGAGGCCCGCATACCGCAAAAAGAAAAAAAAAAAAAAAAAAAAAAAGAGGTAAGGGAGGATCCAGGATATATAGGAGTTTTGCAACAAGGACCAGGTAGTAGGAACATCAAAAGATTGCTGTTTATTTTATTTATTTTTCATTGGAGTATAGTTGCTTTACAATGTTGTGTTAGCTTCTGCTGTGCAGCAAAGTGAATCAGCCATATATATATATATATATATATATATATATATATATATATATATATATATATATAATCTCCTCTTCCTTGGGTTTCCTTCGCATTTAGTCCACCACAGAGCACTGGGTAGGTTTCCCTGTGCTATACAGTCTGTTCTTATTACTTATCTATTTTATACACAGTAATGTATATATGTCAATGTCAATCTCCCAATTCATCCTACCCCACTTCCCCCCTGGGTATCCAAACGTTTGTTCTCAAAGTCTGAGTCTCTATTTCTGCTTTGTAAATAAGTTCACCTATACCATTTTTCAAGATTCCACATATAGGTATTAATATACAATACTGGTTTTTCTATTTCTGACTTACTCTGTATGACAATCTCTAGGTACATCCACATCTCTGCAAATGGCACAATTTTGTCCCTTTTTTTACAGCTGAGTAATATTCCATTGTATATATGTACCACATCTTCTTTATTCATTCCTCTGTTGATGGACATTTAGGTTGCTTCCAGGTCCTGGTTATTGGAAATTGTGCCACAATGAACAATGGGGTGCATGTATCATTTTGAATTATGGCATTCTCCGGGTATATGCCCAGGAGTGGGATTGTTGGGTCACATGGTAGTTTTATTTTTAGTTTTCAAAGTAAGCTCCATACCTTTCTCCATAGTGGTTGTATCAATTTACATTCCCACTGAAAATGTAAGAGGGTGCCCTTTCCTCCACACCCTCTCCAGCATTTATTGTTTGCAGATTTTTTGATGATGGCCATTCTGACTGGTGTGAGGTGATACCTCATTGTAGTTTTGACTTGCATTTCTCTAATGATTCATGACGTTGAGCATCCTTTCATGTGTTTGTTGGCAATCTGTATATCTTCTTTGGAGAAATGTCTATTTAGGTCCTCTGCCCATTTTTGGATTGGGTTGTTTGCTTTTTGGATATTGAGCTGCCTGAGCTGCTTGTAAATTTTGGAGATTTTTCCTTTGTCAGTTGCTTCATTTGCAAATAATTTCTCCCATTCATAGGGTTGCCTTTTCGTCTTGTTTATGGCTTCCTTTGCTTTGCAAAAGGTTTTAACTGTCATTAGGTCTCATTTGTTTATTTTTGTTTTTATTTCCATTTCTCTAGGAGGTGGGTCAAAAGGATCTTGCTGTGATGTATGTCATAGAGTGTTCTGCCTTTGTTTACCTCTAAGAGTTTTATACTGTCAGGCCTTACATTTAGGTCTTTAATCCATTTTGGGTTTATTTTTCTGTACAGTGTTAGGGAGTGTTATAATTTCATTCTTTTACATGTAGCTGTCCAGTTTTCCCAGCACCACTTATTGAAGAGGCTGTCTTTTCTCCATTGTATATTCTTGCCACCTTAATGAAAAATAAGGTACCCATATGTGTGTGGGTTTATCTATGGGCTTTCTATCCTGTTCCATTGATCTATATTTCTGTTTTTGTGCCAGTACCATACTGTCTTGGTTACTGTAGCTTTGTAGTATAGTCTGAAGTCTGGAGCCTGATTCCTCCAGCTCCGTTTTTCTTTCTCAAGATTGCTTTGGCTATTTGGGGTCTTATGTGTTTCCGTACAAATTGTGAAATTTTTTGTTCTAGTTCTGTGAAAAATGCTTGTGGTAGTTTGATAGGGATTGCATTGAATCTGTAGATTTCTTTGGGTACTAGATTCATTTTCAAATTGTTCATTCTTCCAATCCAAGAACATGGTATATCTCTCCATCTATTTGTATCATCTTTAATTTCTTTTATCAGTGTCTTATAATTTTCTGCATACAGATGCTTTGTCTCCTTAGGTAGGTTTATTCCTAGGTATTTTATTCTTTTTGTTGCAATGGTAAATGGGGGTGTTTCCTTAATTTCTCTTTCAGAATTTTCATCATTAGTGTATAGAATGCAAGAGATTTCTCTGCATTAATTTTGTATCTGGCTATTCTACCAAATTCATTGATTAGCTCTAGTAGTTTTCTGGTAGAGTCTTTACGATTCTCTATGTATAGTATCATGTCATCTGCAAAGAGGGAGAGGTTTACTTCTTCTTTTCTGATTTGTATTATTTTTATTGCTTTTTTGTCTCTGATTGTTGTGGCTAAAGTTCCAAAACTATGTTGAATAACAGTGGTGAGAGTGGACAACCTTTTGTTTTTCCTGATCTTAGGGGAAATCTTTCAATTTTTCACCTTTGAGAATGATGTTGGCTGTGAGTTTGTCATATACGGCCTTTATTATACTGATGTAAGTTCTCTCTATGCCTACTTTCTGGAGGGTTTTCTTCATAAACGGAAGATGAATTTTGCCTAAAGATTTTTCTGCATCTATTGAGATTATCATATGTTTTTTCTCCTTCAATTTGTTAATATGGTTTATCACATTGATTGATTTGGGTATACTGAGGAATCCTTGCATTCCTGGGAGAAACTCCACTTGATCATGGTATGTGATCATATTAAGGTGCTGTTGGATTCTGTTAGCTAGTATTTTGTTGAGGATTTTTGCATCTATGTTCATCAGTGATATTGGCCTGTAGTTTTCTTTCTTTGTGACATCTTTGTCTTGTTTTGGTATCAGGGTGATGGTGGCCTCGTAGAATGAGTTTGGGAGCGTTCCTCCCTCTGCTATATTTTGGAAGAGTTTGTGAGGGATAGGTGTTAGCTCTTCTCTAAATTTTTGTTAGAATTCGACTGTGACGTCATCTGGTCTTGGGTTTTTGTTTCTTGGAAGATTTTTAATCACAGTCTGAATTTCAGTGCTTGTGATTGGTCTGCTTATATTTTCTATTTCTTCCTGGTTCAGTCTTGGAAGGTTGTGCTTTTCTAAGAACTTGTCCAATTCTTCAAGGTTTTCCATTTTAATGGCATAGAGTTTCTTGTAGTAATCTCTCATGATCCTTTGTGTTTCTGCCGTGTCAGTGTTTACTTCTCCTTTTTCATTTTTAGTTCTATTGATTTGAGTCTTCTCCCTTGTTTTCTTGATGAGTCTGGCTAGTCGTTTATCAATTTTGTTTATCTTCTCAAAGAAACAGCTTTTAGTTTGATTGATCTTTGCTATTGATTACTTCATTTCTTTTTCACTTATTTCTGATCTGATCTTTATGATTTCTTTCCTTCTGCCACCTTTGGGGATTTTTGTTCTTCTTTCTCTAATTGCTTTAGGTGTAAGGTTAGGTTGTTTATTTGAGATGTTTCTTGTTTCTTTAGGTAGGATTGTCTTGGTATATACTTCCCTCTTGGAACTGCTTTTGCTGCATCCCATAGGTTTTGGGTCGTCTTGTTTTCATTGTCATTTGTTTCTAGGTATTTTTTGATTCCCACTTTGATTTCTTCAGTGATCTCTTGGTTATTTAGTAGTGTATTGTTTAGGCTCCATATGTTTTTATTTTTACAGATTTTTCCATGTAATTGATATCTTGGCTCATAGCATTGTGGTCGGAAAAGATACTTCACACATTTTCAACTTTCTTAAATTTACCAGGGCTTGATTTGTGACTCAAGATATGATCTATCCTCGAGAATGATCCATGAGCACTTGAGAAGAAAGTGTATTCTGTTGTGTTTGGATGGAATGTCATATAAATATGAATTAAGTCCATCTTGTTTAATGTATCATTTAAAGCCTGTGTTTCCTTATTTATTTTCATCTTGGATGATCTGCCCACTGGTGAAAGGTGAGTGTTAAAGTCCCCTAATATGATTATGTTACTGTTGATTTCTCCTTTTATGGCTGTGAGCATTTGCCTTATGTATTGAAGTGCTCCTATGTTGGGTGTATAACTATTTACAATTGTTATATCTTCTTCTTGGATTGGTCCCATGATCATTATGTACTGCCCTTCTTTGTCTCTTGTAATAGTCTTTATTTTAAAGTCTACTTTGTGTGATATGAGAATTGCTACACCAGGTTTCTGTTTATTTCCGTTTGCATGGAATATCTTTTTTCATTCCTTCAATTTAAGTTTGTATGTGTCCCTAGGTCTGATGTGGTTCTCTTTTAGACAGCATATACATGGTTCTTGTTGTTTTATCCATTCAGCCAGTCTATGCCTTTGGGTTGGAGCATTTAACCCACTTTTATTTAAGGTTGCTGTTGATATGTATGTTCCCATTACCATTTTGTTAATTGTTTTGGGTTTGTTATTGTAGGTCTTTTCCTTCTCTTGTGTTTCCTTCCCATAGAAGTTCCTTTAGCATTTGTTGTAAAGCTGGTTTAGTGGTGCTGAATTCTCTTAGCTTTTGCTTGTTTGTAAAGTTTTTAATTTCTCCCTTGAATCTGATTGAGATCCTTGCTGGGTAGCTCAATGTTGGTTGTAGCTTTTTTCCTTTCTTCACTTTATATATGACCTGTCACTTCCTCTGGTTTGCAGAATTTCTGCTGAAAAATCAGCTGTGAACCTTATGGGGATTCCCTTGTATAGTATTTGTTTTTTGCCATTGTTTCTTTTAATATTTTTCTTTGTGTTTAATTTTTGATATTTTGATTAATATTTTTCTTGGTGTGTTTCTCCTTGGATTTATTCTGTATGGGACTCTCTGTGATTCCTGGACTTGATTGACTACATCCTTTCCCATATGAGGTATGTTTTCAACTAAAATTTCTTCAACTATTTTCTCAATTCCTTTCTTTTTCTCTTCTTCTTCTGGGACCCCTACAATTCGAATGTTGGTGTGTTTAATATTGTCTCTGTGTTCTCCGAGAGTGTCCTCTATTCTTTTTTCTTTATTCTGCTCTGTGGTAGTTATTTCCAATGTTTTATCTTCCCGGTCACTTATTCTTTCTTCTGCCTCAGTTATTCTGTTATTGATTTCTGTTTGAGAATTTTAAAATTTCATTTATTGTGTTGTTCATCATTGTTTATTTGCTCTTTCCTTCTTGTAGTTCCTTTTTAAATGTTTCTTATATTTTCTCCATTCTATTTCCAAGATTTTGGATCATCTTCACTGTCATTACTCTGAATTATTTTTCAGGGAGACTGCTGATTTCCTCTTCATTTGTTTGGTCTGGTGGGCTTTTACCTTGCTCCTTCATGTGCTGTGTGTTTGTCTGTCTTCTCAGTTTTCTTAACTTACTGTGTTTGAGCTCTGCTTTTTACAGGCTGCAGGTTTGTAGTTTCCATTGTTTTTGGTGTCTGCCCCCAGTTGCTAAGTTTGATTCAGCGGGTTGTGTAGGTTTCTTGGTGGAGGGGACTGGTGCCTGCGTTCTCGTGGATGAGGCTGTATGTCTTCTTTCTGCTGGGCAGGTATGCATCTGGTGGTGTGTTTTGGGTTGTTTGTGACCTTATTATGAATTTAGGCAGCTTCTCTGCTAATGGGTGGTGTTGTGTTCCTGTCTTGTTATTTTTTTGTCATAAGGTGTCCAGCAATGTAGCCTGCTGGTTTTTGAGTGGAGCTGGGTCTTAATGTTGAGATGGAGATCTCTGGGAGAGCTTCCAGTGTTTGATATTACATGGAGCTGGAAGGTCTCTGGTGGACCAATGTCCTGAACTCAGCTCTCCCACCTCAGAGGCACAGGGTTGACACCCGGCCAGAGCAACAAGACTCTGTCAGCCACACGGTAGATCACTGGTTGGTTATAAAAGGATGTAATGCAAGAGCAGCCATGTTAAAGACACGCAGTGGGCAGGTATGGGGAAAGGGCATGGAGTTTCCATGTCCTGTGCTAATGCCCCACTCTTCCCAAATCTCTCAGTGTTCACCAACCAGAAGCTCCAAGAGACTCATTTTAAACCAAAACGAACTCACAGTCTGAAAGTGAAAGGATGGAAAAAATATACCATGCAAACTGAAATAAAAAGTTGGGATAGCAATACTTACATCAGATAAAAATATACTTAAAACTAGGAATTTAACAAAAGACAAATAAGGGCATTACATAATAAATAAATAAAGGGGTCAATGCAAGAACAGGATATATCATTCCTAAATATTTATGCCCTGCATATGAGAGCACCTAAATATATAAAACAAATATTAGCAGAAATAGAGGGAGAAATTGACAGCAATAGAATAATAGTAGAGGAATTTAATACCCCACTTACATCAATAGATAGATCATCCAGATATAAAATCAATAGGGAAACACTGACCTTAAACAACTCATTGTACTAATAGACCTAATATATAAATACAGAAGTTTCCAACCAAAATCAGCAGAATACACATTCTTTTCAAGTGCACATGGAACATTCTCTGGGAAAGATTACACATTATGTCACCAAACAAGTCTCACTAAATTTAAGAAAGTGTAATCATATCAAGTATCTTTTCAAATGAAGTGATATGCAACTAGAAATTAATTACAAGAAAAGAGCTGGAAAAAAGTAAACGTGAAGACTAAACAACATGCTACTAAACAAGTAATGATTCAACAAACATATCAAAAGGAAATTGAAAAATACTTGAGATAGATGAAAATGAAATCACAACTTTCCAAAATTGATGGGACTGAGCAAAAAGAATTCTAAGAGAAATGGTTATAGCAATACAAGTCTATCTGAAGAGACAAACAAAAAATATAACTTTATATTTAAAAGAACAAAAAGAAAAAAGGCAAAGCCCAAAGTTAATAGAAGGAAGGAAATTATAAAGATCAGTGTGGAAATTGAGAAAATAAAATCTGAAAATGAAACAAAAGAAAGCGAAATCAATAGTAAAGATGAATGAAACTAAGAGTTGGTTCTTTGAAAAGATAAGCGTCATAAGAGAATACTATGAAAACTATATGCCAACAAATTAGACAACCTAGAAGAAGTGGATAAATTCCTTAAACATAATCTTTCAAGCCTGAATCATGAAAAGTAGAAAATCTAAAATGACTGAGTCCTAGGAATGAAATTGAATTTGTAATAAAAACTCTTCCAACAATCAAAGGTCCAGGTCCAGATGGTAAATTCTACCAAACACTTCAGGAAAGTTTAATGTCTATCCTTCTCATTTATTCCAAAAATTTGAAGAGGAAAGAATGCTTCCAAACTCATTTTATGAGACCAGGATTACTGTGAAACCAAAAATAGACAAAAACAGTACAAAAAGAGAAAATTGTAGGTCAATATCACTAAAAAACATAGATGCAAAAAATTCTCAAGAAAATATTAGCAAACCTAATTCAACAATATATTAAAAAATCACACATGTTCATCAAGTAATATTCCAAGGAAGCAAGAATTAACATCTGAAAAACCAATCAATGTTGTACACCACATTAACAAAACAGTTGATTATAATCATATAATCATCTAAATAGCATATGATGAAATTCAACATCCATTTAAGGAAAAAGAATCTCAACAAAGTGGGTATCAAAACATACCTCGCCATAATAAAGGCCATATATGAAAAATTCACAGCTAACGTCATACTCAATGGAGGAAAGATTAAAGCTTTTCCTGTAAGATCAGGAACAAGGCAAGTATTTCCTCTATCATCACTTTTATTCAGCATAGTATTGGAAGTCCTAGTCACAGCAATTAGACAAGAAAAAGAAATAATAGGATTGGAATGAGAGAAGTAAAACTGTCACTATTTGTAGATGGCATGATACTATATATAGAAACCCCCAAAGATGCCACTAAAAAACTATTGGAAGTAATAAATGAATTCAGTAAAGTTGCAGGATATGAAATTAATTTGTAGTTATCAGTTTCATTTCAATATGCTAATAACAAACTATCAGAGTGATGAATGAAGAAAAACATCCCATTTACAATTGCATGAAAAAGAATGAAATACCTAGGAGAAAATCTAACCAAGAAGGTAAGCGCCCTGTACTCTGAAATCTATAAGACATTTATGAAACAAATAAATTGAAAAATATCATGTTCATGGATTGGAAGAAACAGTATTATTAAAAATGTCCATACTACACAAAACAATGCACAGATTTAATGCTATCCTATCAAAATATCAATGTCATTTTTCAGAGAACTACAACAAATAAAATTAAAATTTGTATGAAACTACAGAACCCTCAAATAGACAAAGTGCTCTTGAGAAAGAAGAACATAACTGGATTTAACAGGTGCCCAGATTTCAAACTATACTACAAAGCTATAGTAATCGAAACAGTATGGTACTGACAAAAAACCAGAAATATAGATCAATGGAACAGAGTAGAGAGCCCAGAAATAAGCCCACACTTATATGGTCAATTAATCTATGGCAAAGGAAGCAAAAATATATAATGGGGAAAAACAGTCTCTTTGATAAACGGTGTTGGGAAACATGGACAACTACAAGCAGAAAAATGAAACTGGACCACTTTCTTATACTATATACAAAAATTAACTCAAAATGGATTAAACTTAATATAAAGCCTGAAAATAGAAGAATCCTAAAAGAAACGTAGGCAGTAATCTCTTTGACATTGGCTTTAGAAACTTTTTTTTCCTTTGATATGTGTCCTCACGTAAGGGAAACAAAAGCAAAGTAAACAAAAGGACTACAGCAAACTATCGATAAAAATCTTTTGCAGAACAAAGGAAACCACCAGTAAAGCATAAAGGGAACCTCTTGAATGGGATAAGATATTTATAAAGGTTATATCGGATAAGGGGTTTATATATCTGATAAATACATAAAAATACATACAGGTCCGGGAGGAAGATGGCGGAAGAGTAAGACGCGGAGATCACCTTCCTCCCCACAGATACATCAGAAATTCATCTACACGTGGAACAACTCCTACAGAACACCTACTGAACACTGACAGAAGACCTCAGATCCCCCAAAAGGCAAGAAACTCCCCCACATACCTGGGTAGGACAAAAGAAAAAAGAATATACAGAGACAAAAGGATAGGGAAGGGACCTGCACCCGTGGGAGGGAGCCGTGAAGGAGGGAAGGTTTCCACACACTAGAAGCCCCTTCGCGGGCGGAGACTGCAGGTGGTGGAGGGGGGAAAGCTTCGGAGTAGCGGAGGAGAGCAAAGCAACAGGGGTGTGGAGGGCAAAGTGGAGAGATTCCGGCACAGAGGATCGGTGCCCTCAGGCACACACCAGCCCGAGAGGCTTGTCTGCTCGGCCACGGGGGCGGGCGGGGCTGGGAGCTGTTATCGGGTTTCAGTCGGAGCGCGGGGAGAGGACTGGGGCTGACGGCAGGAAGAGAGCCTGAAGGGGTTAGTGCACCACGGCTAGCCCGGAGGGAGTCCGGGGAAAAAGTCTGGAGCTGCCAAAGAGGCAAGAGACGTTTTTTTTCCCTTTTGTTTCCTGATGCGCGAGGAGAGGGCATTAAGAGGGATGCTTGGGGAAGCGCCGGAGACGGGCGCGAGCCGCGGCTAAAGGCGCGGACACCAGAGACAGGCGTGGGACGCTGGGGCTGCTGCTGCCGCCGCCGCGGGGCCTGGGTGCGAGTGCGGGTCACTGTCCGCCCCGCCTTCCGGGGGGCCTGTGCACCCCGCCACTGCCGGGGTCCCGGGACCCGGGGACGGCTTTCCCGGGAAAGTGCACGGAGCGCCTCGGGCTGCTGCAACGTCACGCTGGCCTCTGTCAGCGCAGGCCCGCCCCACACTGTGCGCCCCTCCCTCCCCTCTAGCTGAGTGAGCCAGAGCCCCCGAATCAGCGGCTCCTTTAAACCCTTTCCTGTCTGAGCAAAGAACGGACGCCCTCCAGCGACCTACGTGCAGAGGCGGGGCCAGGTCCAAGGCTGAGACCCGGGGGCTGTGAGAGCAGAGAAGAGACAGGGAAATCTCTCTGTGCAGCCTCGGAGGCAGCGGATTAAAGCTCCACGGTCCACTTGATGTGCCCTGCGTCTGTGGAGTGCATGAATGGACAGCGAATCATCCCAAATTGAGGAAGTGGACTTTGAGGACAAGATTTAAGACTTTCCCCACTTTTCCTCTTTTTACAACGAACTATCCCAAATTAAGGAGGTGGACTTAGAGACCAAGATTTCAGACTTCTCACCCCTTTCCTCTTTTTACAACAAATTATCCCAAATTGAGGAGCTGGACTTGGAGAGCAAGATTTTTGATTTTTTCCCCTGATCTCTTTTTGTGAATGTGTATGTGTATTCTTCTGTGTAAGATTCTCTCTGTATATCTTTGCTTCCACCATATGTCCCAGGGTTCTATCTGTCCATTTTTCTTTTCAATAATTACTTTTTAATTTTAATAACGCTGCTGTATTTCATACTTTATTCTATTTTACTTTACCTGCTCTTTCTTTTTTTCTACCTTCTCTTCCTCCCTCCCTCCCTCCGCCCCTCCTTTCCTTCTTTCTCTCTTTCTTTCCTTCCTCCCTCCCTCCCTCCCTTTTTCCTTTCACTCTTTCTTTTACTTTCCTCCCTCCCTCCCTCCTTTCTTTCTTTCTTCCTTCCTTCCTTACTTTCCTTCTTCCTTTCTTTCTCTCTCTCTTTCTTTCTTCTACTAATTGTTTCTTTCTACTTTTTCTCCCTTTTATTCTGAGCCGTGTGGATGAAAGGCTCTTGGTGCTGCAGCCAGGATTCAGTGCTGTGCCTCTGAAGTGGGAGAGCCAACTTCAGGACACGGGTCCACAAGAGACCTCCCAGCTCCACATAATATCAAGCAGTGAAAATCTCCCAGAGATCTCCATCTCAACACCAGCACCCAGCTTCAGTCAATGACCAGCAAGCTACAGTGCTGGTCACCCTATGCCAATCAACTAGCAAGGCAGGAACACAACCCCACCCATTAGGAGAGAGGCTGCCTAAAAACATAATAAGGCCACAGGCACCCCAAAACACACCACCAGACGTGGACCTGTACACCAGAAAAACAAGATCGAGCCTCAACCACCAGAACACAGGCACTAGTCCTCCCCACCAGGAAGCCTACACAACGTACGGAAACAACCTTAGCCACTGGGGACAGACACCAAAAACAACGGGAACTACGAATCTGCAGCCTGCAAAAACGAGACCCCAAACACAGTAAGATAAGCAAAATGAGAAGACAGAAAAACATACAGCAGGTGAAGGAGCAAGATAAAAATCTACCAGATCTAACAAATGAAGAGGTAATAGGCAGTCTACCTGAAAAAGAATTCAGAATAATGATAGTAAAGCTGATCCAAGATTCTATTTCCAAGATCCAAAATCTTGGAAATAGAATAGACAAAATGCAAGAAACAGTTAACAAGGACCTAGAAGAACTAAAGATGAATCAAGCATTGATTAAAAACACAATAAATGAAATGAAAAATACTCTAGATGGGATCAATAGCAGAATAACTGAGGCAGAAGAACGGATAAGTGAGGTGGAAGATAAAATAGTGGAAATAACTGCTGCAGAGCAAAAGAAAGAAAAAAGAATGAAAAGAACAGAGGACAGTCTCAGAGACCTCTGGGACAACATTAAACGCACCAACATTCGAATTATAGGGGTTCCAGAAGAAGAAGAGAAAAAGAAAGGGACTGAGAAAATATTTGAAGAGATTATAGTTGAAAACTTCCCTAATGTGGGAAAGGAAATAGCTAATCAAGTCCAGGAGGCAGAGAGAGTCCCATACAGAATAAATCCAAGGAGAAATACGCCAAGACACATATTAATCAAACTGTCAAAAATTAAACACAAAGAAATCATATTAAAAGCAACAAGGGAAAAAAAAAACAAATAACACACAAGGGAATCCCCATCAGGTTAACAGCTGATCTCTCAGTAGAAACTCTACAATCCAGAAGGGAGTGGCAGGACATACTTAAAGTGATGAAGGACAAAAACCTGCAACCGAGATTACTCTACCCAGCAAGGATCTCATTCAGATTTGATGGAGAAATTAAAACCTTTACAGACAAGCCAAAGCTGAGAGAGTTCCGCACTGCCAAACCAGCTTTACAACAAATGTTAAAGGAACTATTCTAGGCAAGAAACACAACAGAAGGAATATACCAACAATAACGAACCCAAAGCAATTAAGGAAATGGGAATAGGAACATACATATCAATAATTACCTTAAATGTAAATGGATTAAATGCTCCCACCAAAAGACATAGACTGGTTTAATGGATACAAAAACAAGACCCATATATATGCTGTCTACAAGAGACCCTCATCAGACGTAGAGACACATACAGAATGAAAGTAAGGGGATGGAAAAAGATATTCCATGCAAATGGAAAGCAAAAGAAAGCTGGAGTAGCAATTCTCATATTAGACAAAATAGACTTTAAAATAAAGACTATTACAAGAGACAAAGAAGGACACTACATAATGATAAAGGGATCGATCCAAGAAGAAGATATAACAATTGTAAATATTTATGCACCCAACATAAGAGCACCTCAATACATAAGGCAAATACTAACAGGATAAAAGGGGAAATCGACAGTAACACACTCAGAGTAGGGGACTTTAATACCCCAATTTCACCAATGGACGGATCATCCAAAATGAAAATAAATAAGGAAACACAAGCTTTAAATGATACATTAAACAAGATGGACTTAATTGATATTTATAGGACATTCCATCCAAAAACAACAGAATACACATTTTTCTCAAGTGCTCATGGAACATTCTCCAGGATAGATCATATCTTGGGTCACAAATCAAGCCTTGGTAAATTTAAGAAAATTGAAATTGTATCAAGTATCTTTTCCGACCACAATGCTATGAGACTAGACATCAATTACAGGAAAAGATCTGTAAAAAATACAAACACATGGAGGCTAAACAATACAATACTCAATAACGAAGTGATCACTTGAGAAATCAAAGAGGAAATAAAAAAATACCTAGAAACAAATGACAATGGAGACACAACGATGCAAAACCTATGGCATGCAGCAAAAGCAGTTCTAAGGGGGAAGTTTATAGCAATACAATGCCACCTTAAGAAACAGGAAACATCTCGAGTAAACAACCTGACCCTGCACCTAAAGCAATTAGAGAAAGAAGAATAAAAAACCCCCAAAGTTAGCAGAAGGAAAGAAATCATAAAGATCAGATCAGAAATAAATGAAAAAGAAATGAATGAAACGATAGCAAAGATCAATAAAAGTAAAAGTTGGTTCTTTGAGAAGATAAACAAAATTGACAAACCATTAGCCAGACTCATCAAGAAAAAAAGGGCGAAGACTCAAATCAATAGAATGAGAAATGAAAAAGGAGAAGTAACAACTGACACTGCAGAAATACAAAAGATCATGAGAGATTACTACAAGCAACTCTATGCCAATAAAATGGACAACCTGGAAGAAATGGACAAATTTTTAGAAATGCACAACCTGCCAAGACTGACTCAGGAAGAAATAGAAAATATGAATAGACCAATCACAAGCACTGAAATTGAAACTGTGATAAAAAATCTTCCAACAAACAAAAGCCCAGGACCAGATGGCTTCACAGGCGAATTCTATCAAATATTTAGAGAAGAGCTAACACCCATCCTTCTCAAACTCTTCCAAACAATATCAGAGGAAGGAACACTCCCAAACTCATTCTACGAGGCCACCATCACCTTGATACCAAAACCAGGCAAGGATGTCACAAAGAAAGAAAACTACAGGCCAATATCACTGATGAACATAGATGCAAAAATCCTCAACAAAATCCTAGCAAACAGAATCCAACAGCACATTAAAAGGATCATACACCATGATCAAGTGGGGTTTATTCCAGGAATGCAAGGATTCTTCAATATACGCAAATCAATCAATGTGATACACCATATTAACAAGTTGAAGGAGAAAAACCATATGATCATCTCAATAGATGCAGAGAAAGCTTTCGACAAAATTCAACACCCATTTATGATAAAAACCCTGCAGAAAGTAGGCATAGAGGGAACTTTCCTCAACATAATAAAGGCCATATATGACAAACCCACAGCCAACATAGTCCTCAATGGTGAAAAACTGAAACCATTTCCACTAAGATCAGGAACAAGACAAGGCTGCCCACTCTCACCACTCTTATTCAACCTAGTTTTGGAAGTTTTAGCCACAGCAATCAGAGAAGAAAAGGAAATAAAAGGAATCCAAATTGGAAAAGAAGAAGTAAAGCTGTCACTGTTTGCAGATGACATGATACTATATATAGAGAATCCTAAAGATGCTACCAGAAAACTACTAGAGCTAATCAATGAATTTGGTAAAGTAGCAGGATACAAAATTAATGCACAGAAATCTCTGGCATTTCTGTACACTAATGATGAAAAATCTGAAAACGAAATCAAGAAAACACTCGCATTTACCATCGCAACAAAAAGAATAAAATATCTAGGAATAAACCTACCTAAGGAGACAAAAGACCTGTATGCAGAAAATTATAAGACACTGATGAAAGAAATTAAAGATGATACAAATAGATGGAGAGATATACCATGCTCCTGGATTGGAAGAATCAATATTGTGAAAATGACTCTACTAGCCAAAGCAATCTACAGATTCAATGCAATCCCTATCAAACTACCACTGCCATTTTTCACAGAACTAGAACAAAAAATTTCAAAATTTGTTTGGAAAAACAAAAGACCCCGAATAGCCAAAGCAATCTTGAGAACGAAAAACGGAGCTGGAGGAATCAGGCTCCCTGACTTCAGACTATACTACAAAGCTACAGTAATCAAGACAGTGTGGTACTGGCACAAAAACAGAAAGATAGATCAATGGAACAGGATAGAAAGCCCAGAGATAAACCCACGCACATATGGTCAACTTATCTTTGATAAAGGAGTCAGGAATGTACAGTGGAGAAAGGACAGCCTCTTCAATAAGTGGTGCTGGGAAAACTGCAGAGGGACATGTAAAAGTATGAGATTAAATCATTCCCTAACACCATACACAAAAATAAGCTCAAAATGGATTAAAGACCTAAATGTAAGGCCAGACACTATCAAACTCTTAGAGGAAAACATAGGCAGAACACTCTATGACATAAATCACAGCAAGATCCTCTTGGACCCACCTCCTAGAGAAATGGAAATAAAAACAAAGATAAACAAATGGGACCTAATGAAACTTCAAAGCTTTTACACCGCAAAGGAAACCATAAACAAGACCAAAAGAGAACCCTCAGAATGGGGGAAAATATTTGCAAATGAAGCAACTGACAAAGGATTAATCTCCAAAAGTTATAAGCAGTTCATGCAGCTCAATAGCAAAAAAAAAAAAAAAAAAAGCCAATCCAAAAATGGGCTGAAGACTTAAATAGGCATTTCTCCAAAGAAGATATACAGACTGCCAACAAACACATGAAAGAATGCTCAACGTCATTAATCATTAGAGAAATGCAAATCAAAACTACAATGAGATATCATCTCACACCAGTCAGAATGGCCATCATCAAGAAATCTAGAAACAATAAATGCTGGAGAGGGTGTGGAGAAAAGGGAACACTCTTGCACTGCTGGTGGGAATGTGAATTGGTACAGCCACTATGGAGAACAGTATGGAGGTTCCTTAAAGAACTAAAATTAGATCTACCATATGACCCAGCAATCCCACTACTAGGCATATACCCTGAGAAAACCATAATTCAAAAAGAGACATGTACCAAAATGTTCATTGCAGCTCTATTCACAATAGCCCCGAGCTGGAAACAATCTAAGTGTCCATCATCGGATGAATGGATAAGAAGATGTGGCACATATATACAATGGAATATTACTCAGCCATAAAAAGAAATGAAACTGAGCTATTTATAATGAGGTGTATAGACCTAGATTCTGTCATACAGAGTGAAGTAACTCAGAAAGAGAAAGACAAATACCGTATGCTAACACATATATATGGAATTAAAAAAAAATATCATGAAGAACCTAGGGGTAAAACAGGAATAAAGACACAGACCTACTTGAGAATGGAGTTGAGGATATGGGGAGGGGGAAGGGTAAGCTGTGACAAAGCGAAAGAGAGGCATGGACATATATACACTACCAAACGTAAAGTAGATACATAGTGGGAAGCAGCCGCAGAGCACAGGGAGGTCAGCTCAGTGCTTTGTGACTGCCTGGAGGGGTGAGATGTGAAGGGTGGGAGGGAGGGACATGCATGAGGGAAGGGATGTGGGAACAGATGTATATGTATGACTGATTCACTTTGTTATAAAGCAGAAACTAATTAAAAAATAAAACTCATGCAACTCAATATCAAATAAAAGAAAAATCTAATAAAAATTGCCACTTTTCCAAATAAAATATACAGATAGCCAACAATCACATAAAAAGATGTTCAACATCACTAATCATCAGGGAAATACAAAACAAAAACCACAGTAAGACATCACCTCGCTCCTGTCAGGATGGCTATTATGAAAAAGAAGAAATAACAGATGTTGGTTAGATGTGGAGAAAAAGGTATCCTCATGCACTGTTGGTGGAAATATACATTGGTGCAGTCACTGTGGAAGACAATATGGAAGTTCCTTCTTTGTAATGTATAAGAATATCAAATTACTATGTTGTACACCTAAAACTAATATAATACAGTGTGTCAATTTTAATTAAATTAAAAATAAATAAAAGAAAGAAAAGGAATGAAACAGGAATTATTATATAGACCTTGAAGATAAGAATACAATGAACAACTCTATGTTCACATTTGATAACTCAGGATAAAAGGACCAATTCCTTGGAAAATACAAACTACTACATCTCATCCAATATAAAACATAATTTGAATAGGACTATAACTATTATGGAAATTGAATTCATAATTTTAACTCCAGAAAAAAAAATAATCTCCAGGTCCAGAAGCTTTCACTGGGCAATTCTATCAAATATTTATGAAGAATTACATTAATTCTACACTTTTTCATCCAGAAAATAGTGGAGGAAGGAATATTTTTCAATTTATTGAATTAAGTCAGTATTACTCTGATACCCAAATCACACATAGTATGTAGAAATAATACTACAGATTAATATTCCTCATTAATATAAGTGCAAAAAAATCCTTAACAGAATGTAGGCAAAGAGAACTGAGTTATATATACATATGAAAAGTTGTGTATTGATTAATTGGGTTTAATCCAGGAATGCAAGACTGGTTCAATATTTGAGAAACAATCACTGTAATCCTCCAAATTAACAAATTAAGAAAGACAAAACACAACAATTGATGCAAAAATTATTTGCAAAATTTGACACCCATTTTGTTATAAACACTCTCAGAAAGTTAGGAATAGAGGAAATTACCTCAATTTGATCATGAGCATCTGCAAAATATCTACAGCTAATTTATACTTAATGATAAAAAACTGAATGCTTTCCCCTTAAGATAAGGTGGAAGGTAAGTCTATTCACTCCCACCACTCTTATTCAAAACAATGCTGGAAGTCTGAGGTACAGCAATAAGGCAAGGAAAGGAAATAAAATGCATACAAATTGGAAAGTAAGAAACCATTTTTGGGAATGTAAATTGGTTCAGCCACTATGGAAAACAGTATGGAGTTTCCTTAAAAAACTAAAAATAGAGTTAGTATATGATCCAGCAATCCCACTCTTGGGCATATATACGGGGCAACTCTAACTTGAAAAGATAAATGCATGCAATGTTCATAGCAGCACTATATACAATAGCCAAGACATGGAAGCAACCTAAACGTCCATGGACGGATAATGAAATACTACTCAACTATAAAAAAGAATAAAATAATGCCATTTTCAGCAACATGGAAGGAACTAGAGATTATCATACTAAGTGCGATTAAGTCAGACAAAGACAAATATCATATGATATCACTTATATGTGTGATCTAAAAAATGATACAAATGAACTTATTTACAAAACAGAAACAGACTCACTGACATAGAAAACAAACTATGGTTACTAAAGGGGAAAGGGGGGAGGGATAAATTAGAGTTTGAGATGAGCAGATACAAGCTACTATATATAAAATAGATAAACAACAAGGTCATACTATATAGCACAGGGAACTATATTCAATATCTTGTAATAAACTATAATGGAAAAGAATCTGAAAAAGAATATATATATATATATATCTGAATCACTGCTGTATACCAGAAACTAACACAATATTTTAAATCAATTATAATTAAAATTTTTTTTAAAAAAATGGAAAAATCTCTACCCCTATTTGAAGATGATTGTCTATATAGAAAATTCAAGGAACTTACAGAAACCACAACTAATAACTGAATTTAGTAAAGTTGCAAGATAAAAGATAAATTTAAAAAGTCAACTGTAAAATGGGACTTCCCTGGTGGCACAGTGGATAAGAATCTGCCTGCCAATGCAGGGATCATGGATTCAATCCCCAGTCCAGGAAAGATACCACATGCCATGGAACAACTAAGTCTGCGTGCCACAACTACTGAGCCCCCGCCACAACTACTGAAGCCTGCACGCCTAGAGCCCGTGCTCTGCAACAAGAAGCCACAGCAAAGAGAAGCCCATGCACTGGAACGAAGAGTAGCACCCGCTCTCCACAACTAGAGAAAGCTCGTGCGCAGCAACTAAGACCGAATTCACCCCAAAATAATAAAATTAAATCTTAAAAATCTACTTTATTGTGTCTATTTATTTAAATGTTAATCTTATTTGGAAATACTATCAAAGACACACTCAGAAATAATATTTAATCTGGACACACTGTGGCACAGTAAAGTTAACACATAAAATTAACCATTATAAATCCATCCCTTGTCTACTTGGCACCCAAATAAATGCATCTCCTTAATCCACACTTAATCTCCCACCCCCCAAAAACCAAGACAATAACATGGTCATAATTCCACCTAACATGATACAACCATTATGTATACAACTGAAAATACACTAACTCCTTCCCCAGAAGAGGACATAAAGTTCTTGTGTTGTTTACCCTTCTCATTGATATCCTATAGCATTAATAAAATTAATAACACAAATATTATAATGTAAAGCCACTACATATTGTGTTACATAATAAGGGAATAAGGAAGGGAATAAATAAAAGATACATATACACAGATTCACAGGATCAAATATTCATGACAATCACAGTCGTTGTTTCTGTAACTGGTCACATGGTTGTAGCTGGTATTTATAACTACCTTCTCCCACTACCTACTCAGTATTCCCTTTGCCTTCAGCAAGCACCTCATCTGATCATGGTTCTTTACCTGGTGTAGTGGCCCAAACCTTTATTCCCTGAAGGGTCTAGGTCATTAGTAATTATGCCTGAGTTAGATTGTTGTATTTTTTGCTAACTTTTATCACAGAGCATGGTAATACTAAAAGACCCTCTAAGGGTTCACTCAAATTCCAGAAATACCCTTCCTTACCTCCATTGTGGAGTAGCAGTCCAATTTTCCCTTAGTAGTCAGGATCAGTCACCCCAGTCAACACTGTAACTCCCTTATTTGCCTGTTGATTCAGAAGCATGAGGAGCTCAAAGTGGATGGGAGTCTTAACTTCCAGTTCAGTGGAATTATTATTGTGTCTCTTGGTGGAAAAAATCTTCTTTTTTAAACAAAGACCTCTAGGTCAGCAGAGCATAAGGTCATGGGGACAGGAAACACATTTAGTTAGTGGGTAACTATGGGTAAAAGTGAATGGTGTAACCCCCATGTCCACCCCTTGATTCCTGGACTTGTGAATCCTTGCTATGGGAGAAACAACACTACGTGTTGGATACTGATTAAGAGCATATACAAAGCCCTGGAAAACCTTGCCCCAGCCCTGCAAGGTATTACCATCTAGATAGCACTGCAACTGGGTCTTCAAAAGGCCATTACACTGCTCTATCAAGCCACCTGCTTCAGAATGGTGGGAAACATGCTACGACCAGTGAATTCATGAGCATGGGCCCATTACCACAGTTTTTTTCCTGTGAAATGAGTCCCTTAATCAGAAGCAATTCTGTGTGGAATACCATCATAGTGGAGAGGACATTCTGCAAGCCCCCAGATGGTAGTTTTCTCAGAATCTTGGGTACAAGAAAGGCAAATCTGTATCCAGAGTAAGTGTCTATTCCTGTAAGAACAAAATGCTCCCATGATTGAAGTTGTCTAATGTAATCAACCTGCCACCAGGTAAATGGATGATCCCCCTGGGAATGGTGCCATATCAGGGATTCAATTTTGGTCTCTGCTGCTGGCAGATTGCACACTCAATGGTGACTATTGCCAGGTAAGCCTTGGTGAGTAAAAGTCCTTGTAGCTGGGCTCATGCATATCTCCATGTCTGCTACAACAGGGGAAAGAAGATGACTGGTATCCACAGAATAGGTCATTTAATCCATTTAATTACTAAAATCCTCCTCTGCTGAGGTCAGTTGTGGGCAACATTCATATGGAACACAAATATCCTCACATTTTTTGCCCATTCAGGGAAGTTTATCCACATACTTCTTTCCCAAATTTCCTTGACACCAGTTTTCCAATCATATTCTTTCCAAGTTCCTGACCTTCCAGGTAACATTTTGGCTACAGCCCATAATATATATATATATAATCACAAATCTTTGTGCTGTTTCTCCTTTGAAGCAATATGAACAACCAAGAGCACTGTATGCAGTTCTTCCCACTGGGTGGATTTTCCTTCACCACTTTACTTCAGTGATCTCCCAGAAAGGAGCTGTAGTGCTGGAGCTGTTCACTGCATATGGTGATGCCTGCATAACCTGCAGAACAATTTGTAAATGATAGTTTACAAATTCTCCTCTTCCTCCATAAACTGATAATAGGGAACTTCCCTTAAAACCATATGTACAGGCTGGGAGAGATAAGGCAGTGTAGCAGGAATGGGGACCATGGACATTTGAGCCACTTCTTCATGTAACATACTTATGCATTAAGGTCCTGATCCATTTGATGATGAAGTGCTACTGTGCACAACCAACTTTATGGATTGGTGGATCAGGTAACATCCAGTTCTTAATAGGCAACTCAGTTTACATGGTAACTTGGTAGCCAGTGTTTAAGTGCTCAATGTCTACTAAGTCCCAGTGCAAGATAAGAGCTGTTTCTCAAAAAAAAAAAAAAAAAGAAAGAAAAGTAGTTATCTGCAGAGAATGGCAGGTCATGGCTCAAAGATCCTACGAACTGGCATTGTGATTTGCTTATATGTTGGGGTCTGCCAAACCAGATCTGCCACTCCAAGTACCACTGGACCTGCTATATCATATAGCCCAAGTGACAGAGCAACTTGCACAGTATGGACCTGTTGCAGAGCCATCTCCTGCTATGGACCTCACTAAAAGCTAGAAGATTTTTGGATCACTTGGCAAATGGGCTGGAGTAACAGACTCAAATGTGGAATATGTTGCCTCTAAAATTCAAAGAGACTCGATAGGCATTATGCCTTTCTTTTTTTTTTTTTTTGGTTGTATGAAAGGATGAAGATCCCTTCACTTTAGAAGGTATATCTCCACATGCTCCACACCACCAAGGAGGTAAAAACCAGTACACTGAAAACTATAAAACAATGATGAAAGATGTTGAAGACACCATAAATGGAAAGATATCTTTATATTATGTTATTTATTTTTGGATGCTCTTGGTCTTCATTGTGGCATGCGGGCTTTCTCTAGTTGTGGTGAGCGGGGGCTTCTCTTAGTTGTGGTGTGTGGGCTTCTCATTGCGGTGGCTTCTCTTGTTGCAGAGCACAGGCTCTAGGTGCACGGGCTTCAGTAGTTGTGGTGCACAGGCTCAGTAGTTGTGGCTCATGGGCTTAGTTGCTCTGTGGCACGTGGGATCTTCCTGGACCAGGTCTCAAACCTGTGTCCCCTGCATTGGCAGGTGGATTCTTAACCACTGCACTACCAGGGAAGCACCAATGGAAAGATATCTTGAATAAGAATAACAAAGCTGAATGCCTTAAATGCTGTAACTTCAAACTATATTACAAAGCTATAGTATTCAAAACAATAATGGTACTGGGATAAAAATAAACACATATACCAAAGGAACAGAGTAGAGAACCCAGAAATAAACCAACACATATATGATTACCTAATTTTCAATAAAAGTGCCAAGAGTAAACAATGGGGAAAGGATAGTCTCTTTAATAAATGGTGTTTGGAAAACTGCATATATACATGCAAAAGTGAAGTTTTAACCCTGTCTTACAACATTCACAAAAATCAACTCAAAATGGATTAAAGACTTTAGCCTGAAACTGTAAAACTCTTAGAAGAAAACAGTGGAAAAACATCTTGACATTGGTCTTGGCAATAATTTCTTGAAATTGACAGCAAAAGCATAGGCAAAAAAGGAAAAACTAGTGGAAATATATCAAACTATTTTTTTTACAGCAGAGGAAACAACAACATTAAAAAGTTAAACCACAGAATGGAAGAAAATATTTGAAAACCATAGAGATTTACTACCCAAAATACATAAGGAACACATACAAGTCAATAGCAAAAAACCCCAATAACCTAATTAAAAGGTGAGCAAAGCCACTGAATAAACATTTTTCCAAAGAAGACATACAATTAGCCAACATGTATATGAAAAGATGCTCAATATTACAAATGATCAGGGAAATGTAAATAAAAACCACAATAAGATAACACTTCATGTATGTTAGGATTGCTATTATGAAGAATCAAAAATAACTTTGAGGTATATGAGGAGAAAAGTGAACCCTCGGGCACTGTTGCTGGAAATGTAAATTTTTATATCCACTATGGAAAACAGTGTGAAGATTCCTCAAAAAATTAAAAATGGTACTACCATATGATCCAGAAATCCCACTTCCAGGGTTATATTTGAAGAAAATATAATTACTATCTCAGAGACATCTGTACACTCGTGTTTATTGCAGAATTATTCACAATAGCCAAGACATGGATACAACCCTGTGTTCTTCAATGGAAGAATGGATAAAGAAGATGTAGTATTTATATTCAATGGATAATTATTTCACCATGCGAAAGAAATAATTCTGCCATTTGTGACAATATGGACAAAACTTAAGGAAATGATGCTAAATGAAATAAGACAGATAAGAGAAAGACAAATATTGCATGATATCACCTATATGGGGAATGTAAAAAAAAAAAAGATGAACCCATAGTAACAGAATATAATGGTGGTTTCCAGAGGCTGGGGTTTGAGGGGGAAGAGGGAGATAGAAATCAATGGGTAAAGGGACTTCTCTGGTGGTGCAGTGTTTAAGACTCCACATTCCCAATGCAGGGAGCCTGGCTTTGATCCCTGGTCAAGGAACTAGATCCCACATGCATGCTTCAACTAAGAGTTCACATGCCACAACTAAGGAGGTGGCAAGCTGCAACTAAGGAGCCCACTGGCCGCAACTAAGGAGCCCACATGCTGCAACTGAGACCCGGTGTAACCAAATAAATAAATAAATAATACATTAAATTAAATTAAAAAAAGAAAATTAACTGAAATCTGCAAGTTCAAAAGTTGAACCTCTCAACTCTGAAATAAACAGAGAATCTTATTTTTTTTTTAAAGAAATCAATGGTACAGTTTTTCAGTTAAAAGACGAATAAGATATGGAGACCTAATGTGCAACATGGTGAACTTCAGTAAATAATATTATATTGTATACTTGAAATTTATTAAGAAAATAGATCATGTGTTCTCACACACACCCAAAATGTTAACTATTAATGATAGATATATTAATGAGCTTAATTGTGGTAATATTTCACAATGTATACATACATCTAAATATCACTTTGTACTATATATATATATATACATTTTATATATACACATAAATCACATATGTCAAAAATAAATAGGAGGAGGAGTCAAAATGGCAGAATAGGAGGATATAGAATTCATTGCTCCTGACGTGTACATTAAGAAGAAGAAAAAGAGAAAAGAGGAATCAAAAAAGGGGCCAGCAACCCTGGTGGGAAGCCAAAGGTGAAGGGAGGTCCCTACACTCAGAAAAACTCCCTCTTGGTGGGGAAATCATCTGGGACAGAAAAGGACACTTGGGGGATCAAAGAAGAATACAACAGATGGTCTGTGGAAGGCAGGACAAAGTAAGAACTGCACGCATGGTCTATACTGCAACTCTGCACATTCCAACCAGAGTTGTGAGTCTCCTGTTTCAAAGGCGGAATTGGTGCTGGAAAGTGTGGTTTGGAGTGTGGACCCAGGGAGGGGACAGATGTTGGCTGGGAAAATACAGCCTGAAGGGACAGGAGTAAGGAGCTCCACATCCAGGAAAGTCTGCAGAATAAATCCAGGACACCATAGAAGAAAAACATCATGGTTGACTGATGCGCAAGGGACAGAGCCACCATTACAACCCCTTTCCACACCCACCAGCTTCTTCTGCTACTGCAGGCACTGGGAGAGGCTCCTATCTGAGCAGTCCCTCCCACCACTCAGGTCGGGGTCTCCTCTGCCCACGTGCACTCCAGGGGCCTGAGTGTCACCCATCCCAAAGCCTCCTTGGAAATCAGCCCTGGGCACCCCTGCCTGGTATGAGACACCACCGATGCTGCCAGGGGCTGAGTGCTAAAGCGTGGGGTTAGGTAAAGAGATCCAGGGAGAGCAACACCATTGGCTGTGCAGATACAGCAGAGGGGATGGGAGTGAGGGGATGTGTGGCCGGGAATGCACCTATAGGAAGCATGATCTGCCTGGAAAGTGAGGTGCCATTGTTGAGAGGTGCATGGGGGGCAGGGCCACCACTGCCCCCACATGCCAGCTACTGCCTCCTTGCGCACTGGGAGGGTCTCCACCCAGAGCAAGCTCACCACAGTCTGCTGCAACTGCCTGCTGCTCCCTGCCACTGCAGGCAACTCATATACATCCCAACTGTGCCTGCTGTACCCCTCCCAGGCCTAAGTGAGTAAGTGTGTCCCAAGAAGCTACTGCTTTTGCCCCCTCTCTCTTCAGCAAGGAAAGATGACTGAGTGTGGCACACATACAGAAGTAGGATCAAAACTGAAGGTGAGCCCGAGGAGCAGTGTGACTAAGGAAGAGGAACGGAAATCTTTCTGTGCAGCTGCACAATCCGCAGATTAAATCTTCGAGATTGGCTTGGTAAATCCTGCATCTGTGGAATATCTGAATAGACAAAGAGTGTTCCCACAATGGAGACTGGTCTAGCCTTCACAGCAGTGGACTTTGGGGACAAATACACATGAGACTCAGGCCAGGTCAGAGCCTCAGCTGGCCCTACAGTGCCCAAAGCAGATCCAGGGACTTATCTAGAGGTACTGGAAGGCCTACTGGGAAGGCAGGGATTGGCTCTGGCTCACTATGGGTGCAATGACACTGACAGAGGAGGCTCCAGGAAAATATTCTTATTACTATTATTATTTTTTGTTTGTTTTATTTAATTCAGCTGTTGGCATTGTTGCTTTTATTTTTATCTTTTATTTTAAGTTTTAAATTTTTAATATATATATATTGATTTTTCTATTTTTACTTAACTTTTTGTTGTTTGATGGTTTTTTGCTTGTTTTTAATTTGATTTTTTCTTTATTATTTTGATTGCTTTTATATGCATATTTTATGTTTTCCACACTTTTTTGTTATTAATTTGCTTTCTGTTTTTGTATTATTTTTCATTTTTTTGTTTCTGTTAGTTTAGTCCTTACTGACTCTTCTCATTATTGAATTCTTTTGTTTGTACTCTTTTTTTCTTGTTTATTTTTCTTTTTTTCTGTGTGTGTGTGTGTTGCATTGTTGTTGCTGCTGCATGTTTGCTGTTGTTTTTGCTGTTTGTCTTGGAGTTTGTTTGTCTGTTTCTTTTCTTTTCTCTTCTTTTCTTTCTTTTTTTTTTCTGGCTGCATTGTGCGGCCTGTGGGCTCTTGGTTCCCCAGCCAGGAGTTGGACCTGGGTCTCCAGGGTGGGAATGATGAGAATTACCAGGCTCAGGCAATATTAATCAGTGTGTGTACTCCTGGAGGTATCGGTATTAACACCAAGACCAGGATCCACACAACTGCCTACAGCCTCCAGTGCTGGATGCCTCACACCAAACAACCAGCAAGACAGGAACACAGACACACCAATCAGCAGACAGGGTGTCTGAAGTCCTAGTAAGCTCACAGGCACCCGAGAAAAGACCACCTGATGCAGCCCTGCCCTTTAGAGTGAAGAAACACAGCTCCACACCAGAGAACAGGTAATGGTCCCTCCCACCAGGAAGCCTACACAAGCACCTGGAACAACTTTACTCACCAGAGGACAGACAAAAGAAGCAAGAGGAGCTACGACACTGCAGCCTGTGCAAAGGAGATAATAAACACAGTAGGTTAGACAAAATGAGATGACAGATAAATTTGTTGCAGACAAAGGAGGAAGGTAAAATCCCACAAGACCAAATAAATGAGGAGGAAAGAGACAATCTACTTGAATAAGAATTCAGAGTAATGATAGTAAAGATGATCCAAGTTCTCAGAAATAGAATGAAGGCACAGATCAAGAAGATACAAGAAAAGTTTAATAAGGACCTAGAAGAACTAAAGAACAAACAGTGATGAACAACACAATAACTGAAATGAAATATACACTAGAAGGAATCAGTAGCTGAATAACTGAGGCAGAAGAATGGATAAGGGGTCAGGAAGATAAAATAGTGGAAATAACTACTGCAAAGCAGAATAAAGAAGAAAGAATGAAAAGAATTGAGGACAGTCTCAGAGAGCTCTGGGACAACATTAAATGCACAAACATTCGAATTATAGGGGTCCCAAAGGAAGAAGAGAAAAAGAAAAGGACTGAAAAAATATTTGAAGTGATTATAGTTGAAAACTTCCCTAATATGGGCAAGGAAATAGGTAATAAAGCCCAGGAAATACAGAGAGTCCCATACAAGATAAATACAATGAGAAAAATGACAAGACTCAAACTATCAAAAATTAAATATAAAGAACAAATATTAAAATCAGAAGAGAAAAACAATAAATAACATACAAGGGAATCCCCATAAGTTTAATAGCTGATCTATCAGCAGAAACTCTACAAGCCAGAAGGGATTTTTTTTTTACCTTTAAAATTTTTTTCTTAAATATTATTTTTTTATTTTAATAACATTATTTTATTTTACACACAAACATTCAAATTATAGGGGCCCCAGAAGAAGAAAAGAAAGGAAAAGGACCTGAGAAAATATTTGAAGAAATTATTCTCAAAAACTTCCTTAACATGGGAAAGGAAATAGTCAATCAAGTCCAGGAAGCACAGAGTCCCATACAAGATAAACCGAAGGAGAAACACACCAAGACAAATATTAATCGAAATAAAAATATCAAATACAAAGAAAATAATATTAAAAGCAGCAAGGGAAAAGAAACAAATAAACAGCAAGGGAATCCCCATGAGTTTATCAGCTGATTTTTCAACAGAAACTCAACAAGCCAGAAGGGAATTGCAGGACATATTTAAAGTGATGAAAGGGAAAAACCTACAACAAAGATTACTCTACACAGTAAGGATCTCATTCAGATTCCACAGAAATCGAAAGCTTTACAGACAAACAAAAGCTAAGAGAATTCAGCACCACCAAACCAGTTTTACAACAAATTCTAAAGGAACTTCTCTAGGCTGAAAAAACAAGAGAAGAAAAAGACCTACAAGAACAAATACAAAACAGTTGAGAAAATGGCAATAGGATCATACATATCTATAATTACCTTAAATGGGAAAGACAACCCTCAGAATGGGAGAAAATATTTGCAAATGAAACAACGGAGAAAGGATTAAACCCCAAAGTATTAAACCCCAAAGTACAAAGAGCTCAATATCAAAAGAACAAACAAACAAACAATCTAATTTAAAAATGAACATAAGATCTAAATAGACATTTCAATAAAGAAGACATACAGATGGCCAAGAGGTACATGAAAAGATGCTCAACATAACTAATTCTTAGAGAAATGCAAATCAAAACTACAGTGAGATATTACCTCACACTGGACAGAATGGCCATTATCAAAAAATCTCAAAACAGTAAATGATGGAAAGGGTGTGGTGAAAAGGGAACACTCCAGCACTGTTGGTGTGAATGTAAATCGATACAACCACTATGGAAACAGTATGGAGGTTCCTTAAAAAACTAAAAATAGAACTGCCACATGTCCCAGCAATTCCACTACTGAACATATACCCTGAGAAAACCATAAGTCAAAAAGGGTCATGTACAACAATGTTCATTGCTGCAATATTTACAATAACCAGGACATGGAAACAACCTGAGTGTCCAATACAAATGAATGGATAAAGAAGATGTGGCACATATATACAATGGAATATTACTCACCCATAAAAAGAAACAAAATTGAGTTATTTGTAGTGAGGTGGATGGACCTAGAGTCTGTGATACAGAGTAAAGTAAGTCAGAAAGAGAAAAACAAATACTGAGCACCCCGAATAGCCAAAGCAATCTTGAAAATGAAAAATGGAGCTGGAGGAATCACAGGCTCTCTGCCTTCAGACTGTACTACAAAGCTACAGTAATCAAGACAGTATGGTACTGGCACAAAAAAAGAAATATAGATCAATGGAACAGGATAGAAAGCCCAGAGATAAACCCATGCAGATATGGTCACCTTTTCTTTGATAAAGGAGGCAAGAATATACAGTGGAGAAAAGACAGCCTTTTAAATAAGTGCTGCTGGGAAAACTGGACAGGTACATGTAAAAGTATGAAATTAGAACACTCCCTAACACCATACACAAAAATAAACTCAAAATGGGTTAAACCAAAATGTAAGGCCAGACACTATATAACTCTTAGAGGAAAACATAGGCAGAACACTCTATGACACAAATCACAGAAAGATCCTTTATGACCCACCTCCTAGAGAAATGGAAATAAAAACAAAAATAAACAAATGGGACGTAATGAAACTTAAAAGGTTACACACAACAAAGGAAATCATAAACGAGACAAAAAGACAACCCTCAGAATGGGAGAAAATATTTTCAAATGAAGCAACTGACAAAGGATTAATCTCCAAAATTTACAAGCAGCTCATGCAGCTCCATAACAACAACAACAAAAAAAGCAACCCAATCTAAAAATGGGCAGAAGACCTAAATAGATATTTATCCAAAGAAGATTTACAGATTGCTAATAAACACATGAAAGGATGCTCAACATCATTAATCATTAGAGAAATGTAAATCAAAACTACAATGAGATATCATCTCAGACCGGTCAGAATGGCCATCATGAAAAAATCTAGAAAAAATAAATGCTGGAGAGGGTGTGGAGAAAAGGTAACACTCTTGCACTGTTGGTGGGAATGTAAATTGATACAGCCACTATGGAGAACAGTATGGAGGTTCCTTAAAAAACTAAAAATAGAATTAGCATACGAACCAGCAATGCCACTACTGGGTATATACCCTGAGAAAACCATAATTCAACAAGAGTCATGTACCAAAATGTTCATTGCAACTCTATTTACAATAGCCAGGACATGGAAGCAACCTAAGCGTCCATGAACAGATGAATGGATAAAGAAGATATGGCACATATATACAATGGAATATTGCTCAGCCATAAAAAGAAATGAAATTGAGTTATTTGTAGTGAGATGGATGGACCTAGAGTCTGTCATACAGAGTGAAGTAAGTCAGAAAGAGAAAAACAAATACTGTATGCTGACACATATATATGGAATCTAAGAAAGAAAAAAAAACGTCATGAAGAACCTAGGGGTAAGACAGGAATGAAGACACAGACCTACTAGAGAATGGACTTGAGGATAAGGGGAGCGGGAAGGGTAAGCTGTGACAAAGCGAAAGAGAGGCATGGACATATATACACTACCAGATGTAAAACAGATAGCTAGTGGGAAGCAGCCACATAGCACAGGGAGATCAGCTCGGTGGTTTGTGACCACCTAGAGGGGTGGGATAGGGAGGGTCGGATGGAGGGAGATGCAAGAGGGAAGAGATATGGGAACATATGTATATATATAACAGATTCACTTTTATAATAAAGCAGAAACTAACACACCATTGTAAAACAATTATGCTCCAATAAAGATGTTTAACAAATATACTGTATGCTAATGCATATATATGGAATCTAAAAAAAATGGTTTGTTGTACCTAGTGTAAGGGCAGTAATAAAGGTGTAGATATAGAGAATGGACTTGAAAACACGGAGGGGGGCAAAGAGGAAGCTGGGGCTTAGTGAGAGTAGCATTGAAACATGTACACTACCAAATGTAAAGCAGGTAGCTAGTGGGAAGCAACATCATACCACAGGGAGGTCAGCTTAGTGCTCTGCGATGACCTAGAGGGGTGTGATAGGGAAGGTGGGAGGGAGCCTCAAGAAGGAGGGTATAAGGGGATATATGTATGCATATGGCTGATTCACCTTTTTGTACAACAGAAACTAACACAGTATTGTGAAGCAAGTTTACTCCAATAAAGATGTATTAAAGTATTTACCTTAAATATAAATGGATTAAATGGTCCAATCAAAAGACACAGACTAGCTGCATGGCTACAAAAACAAGACCCATATATATACTGTCTACAAGACACCAACTTCAGACCTAGGGACAAATACAGATTTAAAGTGAGGGGGTGGAAAAAGTTATTCCATGCAAATTGGAATGAAAAGAAAGCTGGAGTAGCAGTACTCATATCAGACAAGATAGAATAAAGACTATTACAAGAGATAAGGAAGAGACTACATAATCATCAAAGGATCAATCCAAAAAAGATATAACTATTGTGCATATATATGCACCCAACAGAGGAGCACCTCAGTACATAAGGCAAATGCTAACAGCCATAAAAGGGAAAACTGACAGTAACCTAATAATAGTGGGGGACCTTAACACTCTACTTACAGCAGTGGACAGATCATCCAGAGCAAAAATAAATAAACACAAACTTTAAAAAACACAGTAGACCAAATAGACTTAATTGTTATTTATAGGACATTCCATCCAAAAGTGGCAGTATACAATTTCCTCGGAAGTGCTCATGAAACATTTTACAGGGTAGATAACATCATGGGTCAAAAGTCAAGCCTTGGTAAATTTAATAAAATTGAAATCATGTCTGGAATCTTTTCCGACCAAAACACTGTGAAATTAGAAATCAATTACATGGCAAAAACTGTAAAAAATACAAACCCAAGGAGGTTAAACACCATGTTACTAAATAACAAAGAGATCACTGAAGAAATCAAAGAGGAAATTTAAAAATACCTAGAACGAAATGACAAAGCAAACAACATGACCCAAAACCTTTTGGGATGCAGCAAAAACTGTTCTAAGAGAGAAGATTATAACATAACAATCTTCACTCAAGAAACAAAATAATCTCAAATAAACAACCTGACATTGCACCTAAAGAAACTAGAGAAAGAAGAAAAAAAACCCCAATATTAGTAGAAGGAAATTAATCATAAAAATCAGAGCAGAAATAGATGAAATATATACAAAGAAAACAATTGGCAAGGATCAATAAAACTAAAAGTTGGTTCTTTGAGAAGATAAACTGGCAGATTCATAAAGAAAAAAAGGGAGAGGACTCATATCATTAAAATTAGAAATGAAAAAGGAGAGTTACATTTGACACTGCAGAAATACAAAGAATCATAAAGGACTGCTACAAGCACTATATGCCAATAAAATGGACAACCGGGAAGAAATGGACAAATTCTTAGAAGGGTACAACCTTCCAAGAGTGAACCAGGAAGGAATAGAAAATATGATCAAGGAGTTGAGGAAGGTGGTGGAAGAGTAAGACACGGAGATCAACTTCCTTCCCACAGATACATCAGAAATACATCTACACGTGGAAATGCTCTTATACAACTCCCACTGAACGCTGGCAGAAGATGTCAGACCTCCCAAAAGGCAAGAAACTCCCCACATACCTGGGTAGGGCAAAAGAAAAAAGAAAAAAACAGACAAAAGGATAGGGAAGGGACCTGCACCAGTGGGAGGGAGCCGTGAAGGAGGAAAGGTTTCCACACACTAGAAGCCCCTTCGTGGGCGGAGACTGCAGGTGGTGGAGGAGGGAACCTTCAGAGCCACGGAGGAGAGCGCAGCAACAGGGGTGTGGAGGGCAAAGTGGAGAGATTCCCGCACAGAGGATCAGTGTTGACCAGCATTCACCAGCCCAAGAGGCTTGTCTGCTCATCCGCAGGGGCAGGCAGGGCTGGGAGCTGAGGATCGGGCTTCGGTCAGATCCCAGGGAGAGGACTGGGGTTGAGAGCGAGAACACAGCATGAAGAGGTTAGTGCACCACGGCTGGCCAGAAGAGAGTGAGGGAAAAAGTCTGGACCTGCTGATGAGGCAAGAGACTTTTTCTTCCCTCTTTGTTTCCTGGTGTGCAAGGAGAGGGGATTAAGAGCACTGCTTAAAGGAGCTCCAGAGATGGGCGCGAGCCACGGCTAACTGCATGGACCCCAGAGACAGACATGAGAACCTAAGGCTGCTGCTGCTGCCACCAAGAAGCCTGTGTGTGAGCACAGGTCACTATCCCGCCCGGGAGCCTGTGCAGCCCGCCACTGTCAGGGTCCCGTGATCCAGGGACAACTTCCCCGGGAGAATGCACGGTGCACCTCAGGCTGATGCAACATCATGTTGGCCTCTGCTGCCGCAGGCTCGCCCCGCATCCGTACCCCTCCCTCCACCTGGCCTGAGAGAGCCAGAGCCACCAAATCAGCTGCTCCTTTTACCCCGTCCTGTCTGAGCAAAGAACAGACGCCCTCAGGTGACCTACATGCAGAGGCGGGGCCAAATCATAAAGCTGAACCCCGGGAGCTGTGTGAACCAAGAAGAGAAAGGGAAATGTCTCCCAGCAGCCTCAGGAGCAGCGGTTTAAATCTCCACAATCAACTTGATGTACCCTATATCTGTGGAATTCCTGAATAGACAACGAATCATCCCAAATTGATGAGGTGGATTTTGAGAGAAAGATATATTATTTTTTCCCCTTTTCCACTTTGTGTGAGTGTGTATGTGTATGCTTCTGTGTCAGATTTTGTCTGTAAAGCTTTGCTTTCACCATTTGTAGTAGTGTTCTGTCCGGCCATTTTTTGTTTGTTCGTTTGTGTTTTTTACTTAAAATTTTTTTTCTTAATAATTATTTTTTTATTTTAATAACTTTATTTTATTTTATCATCTTTCTTTCTTTCTTCCTTCTTTTGTTTGTTCGTTCCTTCATTCCTTCATCCCTTTCTTTCTTTCTTTCTTTCTACTTTTTCTCCCTTTTGTTCTGAGCCATGTGGAGGAAAGGCTCTTGGTGCTGTGGCCAGCAGTCAGTTATGTGCCTCTGAGGTGGGAGAGCCAACTTCAGGACACTGGTCTACAAGAGACCTCCCAGCTCCATGTAATATCAAATGGTGGAAATCCCCGAGAGAGCTCCATCTCAACACAAACACCCAGCTACACTGAACGACCAGCAAGGTACAGTGCTGGACGCCCAAGGCCAAACAACTAGCAAGACAGGAACACAACCCCACCCATTAGCAGAGAGGTGGCCTAAAATCATAATAAGGCCACAGACACCAAAACACACCACCAGACATGGACCCGCCCAACAGAAAGACAAGATCCAGCCTCATCAACCAGAACACAGACACTAGTCTGCTCTACCAGCAAGCCAACACAACTGACTGCACCAACTTTACACACTGGGGACAACACTAAAAACAACGGGAACTACGAACCTGTTGCCTGCAAAAAGGAGACCCCAAACACAGTAAGATAAGCAAAATGAGAAGACAGAAAAACACACAGCAGATGAAGGAGCAAGATAAAAACCCACAAGGCTTAACAAATGAAGAGGAAATAGGCAGTCTACCTGAAAAAGAATTCAGAATAGTAATAGTAAAGATGATCCAGAATCTTGGAAATGGAATAGAGAAAATACAAGAAACATTTAACAAGGAACTAGAAGAACTAAAGAGGAAACAAGCAACAATGAACAACAAAATAAATGAAATTAAAAATACTCTAGAAGGAATCAATAGCAGAATAACTGAGATAGAAGAACGGATAAGTGACCTGGAAAATAAAATAGTGGAAATAATGACTGCAGAGCAGAATAAAGGAAAAAGAACGAAAAGAATGGAGAACAGTCTCAGAAACCTCTGGGACAACATAAAATACAACAACATTCGAAATATAGGGGTACCAGAAAAAGAAGAGAAAAAGAAAGGGACTGAGAAAATGTTTGAAGAGATTATAGTTGAAAACTTCCCTAATATGGGAAAGGAAATAGTTAATCAAGTCCAGGAAGCATAGAGAGTCCCATACAGGATAAATCTAAGGAGAAACACGACAAGACACATATTAGTCAAACTATCAAAAATTAAATACAAAGAAAACATATTAAAATCAGCAAGGGAAAAACAACAAATAACACACAAGGGAATAACCATAAGGTTAACAGCTTATCTTTCAGCAGAAACTCTGGAAGCCAGAAGGGAGTGGCAGGACATATTGGAAGTGATGAAGGAGAAAAACCTACAACCAAGATTACTCTACCCAGGGCTTCCCTGGTGGCGCAGTGATTGAGAATCTGCCTGCCAATGCAGGAGACACTGGTTAGAGCCCTGGTCTGGGAAGATGCCACATGTCGTGGAGCAACTAGGCCTGTGAGACACAAGTACTGAGCCTGTGCGTCTGGAGCCTGTGCTCCACAACAAGAGAGGCCGAGAGAGTGAGAGGCCCGTGCACCACGATGAAGAGTGGCCCCCACTCACCACAACTAGAGAAAGCCCAGAAATGAAGTCACAACACAGCCAAAAATAAAAAAAATAAATTTATAAAAAAATTATAGTCACAGGAAAAGGCAGTTCCCATTCTACCATTTAACAGCTTAGAATACTAAACACATGTCATGAAAATTGCTAAACATTAAAACGGAAACACTTAAAAAATTACTCTACCCAACAAAGATCTAATTCAGATTTGATGGATAAATTAAAAGCTTTACATACAAGCAAAATCTTAGACAGTTCAGCACCACCAAACCAGCCTTACAACAACTGCTAAAGATACTTCTCTAGGCAAGAAACACAAGAGAAGGAAAAGACCTACAATAACAAACCCAAAACAATTAAGAAAATGGGAATAGGAACATACATATCGATAATTACCTTAAATGTAAATGGATTAAATGCTCCCACCCAAAGACACAGATTGGCTGAATGGATACAAAAATAAGACCCATATATATGCTATCTACAAGAGACCCATTTCAGACCTAGGGACACACACAGACGGAAAGTGAGGGGATGAAAAAAGATATTACATGCAAATGGAAATCAAAAGAAAGCTGGAGTAACAATTCTCATACCAGACAAAATAGACTTTAACATAAAGACTATTAGAAGAGACAAAGAAGGACACTACATAATGGTCAAGGGATCGATCCAAGAAGAATATTTAAAAATTGTAAATATTTATGCACCCAACATAGGAGCATCTCAATACATAAGACAAATATTAACAGCCACAAAAGGGGAAATGGAGAAGACCAGAAACATAGTAGGGGACCCTAACACCAAACTTTCACCAATGGACAGATCAACCAAAATGAAAATAAATAAGAAAACACAAGCTTTAAGCGAAACATTAAAAAAGATGGACTTAATTGATATTTATGGGACTTTCCATCCAGAAACAACAGAATACACATTTTTTCTCAAGCGCTCATGGAACATTCTCCAGGATAGATCATATGTTGGGTCACAAATGAAGCCTTGGTACATTTAAGAAAACTGAAATTGTATCAAGTACCATTTCCGACCACAACACTCTCAGACTAGATATCAATTAAAGGAAAAGATTTATAAAAAATACAAACACATGGAGGGTAAACAATACACTATTTAATAACGAACTGATCACTGAAGAAATCAAAGAGGAAATCAAAAAATACCTAGAAACAAATGACAATGGAGACACGAGGACCAAAACCTATGGGATGCAGGAAAAGCAGTTCTGAGAGGGAGGTTTATTGCAATACAATCCTACCTTAAGAAACAGGAACATCTCAAATAAACAACCTAACCTTGCACCTAAATCAATTAGAGAAAGAAGAACAAAACACCCCAAACTTAGCAGAAGGAAAGAAATCATAAAGATCAGATCAGAAATAAATAAAAAATAAATGAAGGAAACGATAGCAAAGATCAATAAAACTAATAGCTGGTTCTTTGAGAAAAAAAAAACAAAATTGATAAACCATTATCCAGACTCATCAAGAAAAATAGGGAGATGACTCAAATGAATAGAATTAGAAATGAAAAAGGAGAAGTAACAATTGGCACTGCAGAAATAAAAGGATCTTGAGAGATTGCTACAAGCAACTATATGCCAATGAAATGAACAACCTGGAAGAAATGGACAAATTCGTAAGAATGCACAACCTGCCGAGACTGAAGCAGGAACAAACAGAAAATATGAACACACCAATCAAAATCACTGAAATTGAAACTGTGATTAAAAATCTTCCAATAAACAAAAGCCCAGGACCAGATGGCTTCACAGGCGAATTCTATCAAATATTTAGAGAAGAGCTAACACCCATGCTTCTCAAACTCTTCCAAAATATAGCAGAGGGAGAAATGCTCCCAAACTCATTCTATGAAGCCACCATCACACTGATACCAAAACCACACAAAAATGTCACAAAGTAGGAAAACTACAGGCCAACATCACTGATGAATATAGATGCAAAAATCCTAAACCAAATACTAGCAAACAGAATCCAACAGCACATTAAAAGGATCTTACACCATGATCAAGTGGGGTTTATTCCAGGAATACAAGGATTCTTCAGTATACATAAATCAATCAATGTGATACACCATATTAAAAAATTGAAGGAGCAAAACAATATGATTGTCTCAATAGATGCAGAGAAATCTTTCATCAAAATTCAACACCCATTTGTGATAAAAAAAAACCTGCAGAAAGTAGGCATAGGGGGATCTTTCTTCAACATAATAAAGGCCATATATGACAAACCCACAGCCAACATCACCCTCAATGGTGAAAAATTGAAACCATTTCCACTAAGATTAGGAACAAGACAAGGCTGCCCACTCTCACCATTATTCAACATAGTGTTGGATGGTTTTAGCCACAGCAATCAGAGAAGAAAAAAAAGTAAAACAAATCCAAATCAGAGAAGAAGAAGTAAAGCTGTCATTGTTTGCAGATGGCATGATACTATACATAGAGAATCCCAAGAATGTTACCAGGAAACTACTAGAGCTAATCAATGAACTTGGTAAAGTAGCAGGAAACAAAATTAATGCACAGAAATCTCTGGCATTCCTGTACACTAATGATGAAATATCTGAAAGTGAAATTAAGAAACCACTCCCATTTACCATTGCAACAAAAAGAATAAAATATCTAGGAATTAACCTACATATGGAGACAAAAGACCCGTATGCAGAAAATTATAAGACACTGTTGAAAGAAATTGAAGTTGATACAAGTAGATGGAGAGATATACCATGTTCTTGTATTGGAAGAATCAACATTGTGAAAATGACTCTACTACCCAAAGCAACCTACAGATTCAATGCCACCCTTATCAAACAACCACTGGCATTTTTCACAGAAGTAGAACAAAAAATTTCACAATTTGTATCAAAACACAAAAGACCCCGTAGAGCCAAAGTAATCTTGAGAACGAAATATTGTGCTGGAGGAATCAGTCTCCCTGACGTCAGATTAAACCACAAAGGTACAGTAACCAAGACAGTATGGTACTGGCATGAAAACAGAAATATAAACCAATGGAACAGGATAGGAAGCCCAGAGATAAACCCACGCACATATGGTCACCTTATCTTTGATTAAGTAGGCAAGAACATACAGTGGAGAAAAGACATCCTCTTCAATAAGTGGTGCTGGGAAAACTGGACAGGTACATATAAAAGTATGAAATTAGAACACTCCTTATCACCATACAGAAAAATAAATTCAAAATGGTTTAGAGACCTAAATGTAAAGTCAGACAGTATCAAACTCTTAGAGGAAAACATAGGCGGAACGTTCTATGACATAAGTCACAGCAAGACCTTTTTGACCCACCTCCTAGAGAAAGGAAAATAAAAACAAAAACAAACAAATGGGACCTAATGAAACTTCACAGCTTGTGCACAGCAAAGGAACCCATAAACAAGATTTAAAGACAATCCTCAGAATGGGAGAAAATATTTGCAAATGAAGCAACTGACAAAGGAATAATCTGCAAAATTTACAAGCAGTTCATGTAGCTTAATCACAGAAAGACAAACAACTCAATCCAAAAATGGGCAGAAGACCTAAATAGACCTTTCTCCAAAGAAGAGATACAGATTGCCAACAAACACATGAAAGAATGCTCAACATCATTAATCATTAGAGAAATGCAAATCAAAACTACAATGAGATAGTATCTCACACTGGTCAGAATGGCCATTATCAAAAAATCTAGAAACAATAAATGCGGGTGAGGGTGTGGAGAAAATGGAAAATTTTTGCACTGTTGGTGGGAATGTCATTGATACAGCCACTATTGAGAACAATATGCAGGTTTCTTAAAAAACTACAAAGAGAACTACCGTACAACCCAGCAATCCCACTGCTCGGCATATACCCTGTGAAAACCATGACTGAAAAAGAGTCATATACCAAAATGTTCTTTGCAGCTCTATTGACAATTGCCAGGACATGGAAGCAACCTAAGTGTCCATCAACAGATGAATGGATAACGAAGATGTGGCACATATATACAGTGGAATATTATTCAGTCATAAAAAGAAACTAAATTGTGTTATTTGTAGTGAGGTGGATGGATTTAGAGTCTGTCATACAGAGTGAATTAAGTCAGAAAGAGGAAAACAAATACCATATGCTAATATATATATATATATATATATATATGGAACCTACAAAAAAAGAAAAAAAGGTCATGAAGTACCTAGGGGTAAGACGGGAATAAAGACACAGACCTACTAATGCATGGACTTAAGGATATGGGGAGGGAGAAGGGTAAGCTGTGACAAAGTGAGAGAGTGGCATTGATATATATACACTACCAAAAGTAAAATAGATAGCTATTAGGAAGTAGCTGCATAGCACAGGGAGATCAGCTACGTCGTTTGTGACCGCCAAGAGGGGTGGCATATGGAGGGTGTGAGGGAGGGAGACACAAGAGGGAAGAGATATGGGAACATATGTATATGTATAACTGATTAACTTTGTTATAAAGCAGAACCTAACACACCATTGTAAAGCAATTTTACTCCAATAAAGATGTTAAAAAAAGAATGAACATATGATGAGACAAATCACAAGTAATAAAATCAAAACTCTGATTACAAATCGTGTTGCAAACAAAAGTCCAGCACCAGATGGTTTCACATGTGAATTCTATCAAACATGTAGAGAAGAACTAAAACGTATCCTTCGCAAAATCTTCCATAAAATTGTAAAGGGTGGAAAACTCCCAAACTCATTATACAAGGCCACCATCACCCTGGTACCAAACCCGGACAAAGATATTACAAGAGAAGAAAATTAAAAACCAATATCATTGATGAACGTAGATGCAAATATACTCAACAAAATACTAGCAAACCGAATGTAACAACACATTGAAAGTATCATACACCATGAACAAGTGACATTTATCCCAGAGATACAGGGATTCTTCAATATACCCTAATCAATCAATGTTATACACAATATTAATTAATTGAAGGATAAGAACCATATTGTCATCTCAATAGATGCAGAAAAAGCTTTGGACAAAATTCAGCACCCGTTTATGCGGAAAACTCTCAAGAATGTGGGCTCAAAAGGAACCTACCTCAGCATAAAAAGGCCACATATGACAAACCCCCAGCAAATATTATTCTCAATGTTGAAAAGCTGAAAACATTTCCTTTAAGTTCAGGAACAAGACAAAGATATCCACTCTCACCACTTTTTATTCAACATAGCTTTGGAAGTCCTAAACACAGCAATCAGAGAGTAAAAAGAAATAAAAGGAATCCAAATTGAAAAAGAAGAAATAAAACTGTCACTGTTTGCAGATGATTTGGTAGTATACATATAAAATACTAAAGATGCTACCAGAAAACTACTAGAGCTAATCAATGAATTTGGTAGAGTAGCCAGATATAAAATTAATGCACAGAAATCTCTTGCATTCCTATACACTAATGATGAAAAATCTCAAAGAGAAATTAAGGAAACACTCCCATTTACCATTGCAACAAAAAGAACAAAATACCTAGGAATAAACCTACCTAAGGAGACAAAAGACTTATATGCAGAAAAGTATAAGACACTGATGAAAGAAGTTACAGGTGATACAAACAGATGGAGAGATATATCATGTTCTTGGTTGGAAGAATCAACGTTTTGAAAATGACTATACTATCAAAAGCAATCTACAGGTTCATTGTAACACCTATCAAGCTACCAATGGCATTTATCAGAGAACTAGAACAAAAAATTTCACAATTTGTGTGGAAACACAAAAGACCATGTATAACTGAAGCAATCTTGAGAAAGAAAAAAAGAGCTGGACGAATCATGCTCTCTGTCTTCAGACTATACAACAGTGCTCCAGTAATGAAGATAGTATAGTACTGGTACAAAACAGAAATATAGATCAATGGAACTGGATATAAAGCCCAGAGACAAACCCACACTCCTATGGCAACCTAATCTGTGACAAAGGAGGCAGAATATACAATGGAGAAAAGACAACCTCTTCAGTAAATGGTGATGGACAAACTGGACAGCAACATGTAAAATAATGAAATTACAACACTCCCTAACACTATACATAACAATATACTCAAAATGTATTAAAGATCTAAATATAAAGCCAGACACTCTCAAACTCTTAGAGGAAAACCTAAACAGAATACTCTTTGACATAAATTGTAGCAACATCTTTTTTGACCCACCTCCTAGAGTAAGGAAAATAAAAATGAAAATAAACAAATGGGACCTATTTAAATTTAATAGCTTTTGTACTGCAAAGGAAACCATAAACAAGATGAAAAGACAGCCCTCAGCATGGGAGAAAATGTTTGCAAATGAAGCAACTGACAAAGGATTAATTCAAAAGTATACACACAACACATGCAGCTCAATATCAGATATACAAATAACCCAATCGCAAAATGGGTGGAAGACCTAAATAGACATTTCTCCAAAGAAGACATACAGATGGGCAATAAAGACATAAGCAGATGCTCAACATCTCTAATTATTAGAGAAGTGCAAATCAAAACTACAATGAATTATTACCTAACACTGGTCAGAATGACCATCATCCAAAAATTCTAGAAACAATAAATGCTGGAGAGGGTGTGGAGAAATGGGAACCCTCTTACTATGTTGGTGGGAATGTAAACTGATACAGCTCCTATGGAAAACAGTATGGAGGTTCCTTAACAAACTAAAAATAGAACTACCATATGATCCAGCAATCCCACTACTGGTCATATACACAGAGAAAAACCATAATTCAAAAAGACGCATGCACCCCAATATTCATTGCTGCACCATTTACAGTAGCCAGAACATGGAAGCAACCTAATTGTCCATCAACAAAGGAATGGAAAAAGAAGATGTGATACATATAAGCAACGGAATATCACTCAGTCACGGAAAGGAATGAAACTTAGTCATTTGTAGAGATGTGGATGGACCTGGAGAGTGTCATACAGAGTGAAGTAAGTCAGAAAGAGAAAAACAAATGTCGTATATTAACTCATATATGTGGAGTCTAGGAAAACGGTATAGATGATCTTATTTGCAAACAGAAATAGAGACACAGATATAGAGAACAAATGTATGGATTTGTTCAGTGGTGAAAGGGGGACTGGTGGGAGAAATTGGGAGATTGGGATTGACGTATATACACTATTGATACTATATATAAAATAGAAAACAAATGAGAACATACTGTAAAACACAGGGAACTCTACTTAATCCACTGTTCTGACTTAAATGGGATGGTTGGACTTGAGGATATGGGGAGGGGGAAGGGTAAGCTATGACAAAGCAAGAGAGTGGCATGGACATATATACACTACCAAACGTAAAATAGATAGATAGTGGGAAGCAGCCACATAGCACAGAGAGATCAGCTCGGTGCTTTGTGACCACCTAGAGGGGGTGGGATAGGGATGGTGGGAGGGAAAGAGATGCAAGATGGAAGAGATATGGGAATATATGTATATGTATATCTGATTCACTTTGTTATAAAGCAGAAACTAACACAACATTGTAAAGCAATTATGTTCCAATAAAGATGTAAAAAAAATAATAAAATAAATAAATGGGATGGAAATCCCAAAAAGAAGGGTATGTGTATATATATGGCTGATTCATTTTGCCTTATAGTAGAAACTAACACAACATTGTAAAACAAATAAATATACTCCAATAAAAATCAATTAAAATAAATAAAATCTAAAAACATCCCTGAACTTCAATTGAAAAATAAATAAGGAGCAATTATAAACAATAATTATCGAACTGTAGTCCAAGACCAGAGCATGCCTAATAGCAAGGCTTATTATTTTAGTCAAATCACTTCACTTCTTGAACCTCAATTGCATATCAAATAAAGCATAAGGCAAAAGTAACAAATTCATAGATTAGTAGTACTAAAAATCTGCACAAGAAATTAAATGATCAACTAAATAGAAAAGAAACCTACAGAATGACAGAGGTGTTTGCAAATCATACATCTAATGGGGGTTAATATACAAAATATATAAAAAACTCATAAAACTCAACAGCAGAAATACAAATAATACAAGTAAAAATGTACAAAGGACCTGATTTAACATTTTTACATAAAACGTATTCAAATGGCCAACAGATACATTACTAATCATTAAGGAAGTGCAAATTAAAACCATAAAGAGGGTTGAAGAGATCAAGATGGTGGAGTAGGGGACACAGAGCTCACCTCCCACCATGAACACACCAAAAATACCTCTATATGTTGAAAAATTCTCCCTGAAAACAAACTGGAGACCAGCAGAAAGACTCTTGTAAAACCAATGCAGTAAGAAAACCCCACACAGAATCGAGTAGGAAGGGAAGGGAAGTGATCAGGTTGGAACTTGCCCTCCTAGGAGAGAACACAGAAGAGGAGAGGGATAAAATGGACTCAGAGATCCTCCCTGAGGAGCAAGTAGTTCAAGCCACATATTCGGAACTCAGCTCTGTGGTCCAACACTGAGAAAATGAGTCCCCTTAGCTGGTTTGAAAACCAGCGGGAGTAAAAGAAGCCTGTAAGAAACCAAGATGCCACTCGTGAAGAGCATGTATACACTTGCTTACTCCCAAAACAAAGTGAAGGAAGAAGATTGAAACTGCCTGGAACTATGGAAAGTTTCCTATGACCACCCTAGCACATACCTTAACCTGAGCCAAGCATTTTCCCTGGCCCCACTTGCTCTATGGTGCAGCTCCACAATAGAGTGAGAGGTCTCACTGGAGAGCAGAGTGTGTAGTAGTGAGGAACAGAGCCAACCCAGACATGGTCCCTCTTATGAAAATGGATGGAAGACCATTGCTAGAGCTTGTGTAGACAGCCCATCAGAAGTCGTCTGGAACTCTGATGGATCAGGACCACCACCACATAACCCATGCCGAGCACCCAGTCTGGCCACTCTTAACTCACTCCAGCACTGCTGCACTCTGGGATGAGGGTGCCAGTGTTTAGATGGAACAGGACAACTTGGATTCAAATCACGGGGATCCTGTTCCCAGCAACAAGGTACCTGACACCACCCTAAAAAGGGTGCTGTTGACCACTAAGCATAGGAGAAGCCTTAACTCACACCTGGCTTTGGGTCTAGACACTCCATCACCAACACCACCTCCTAACAATGTGATAGCTGCCAGCACAACCCAGAGGAATATGTGACTTGAGCTCACGTCAAATTCAACACTCCCCCCAAAGCCACAGGGCACACAAAGACTCTATATGGGTGCACCCACACAAGGACACCCCTTCAAAACCAGGAGAGGTAACGTTTCCACCTAATATCAAAGAGACAGAGAAAATTAAGCAAAATGAGAAGACAGATACATTTATTTCAAATAAAAGAAAAAGAGAAAGCACCTTAAATACACTAATAAACAGAAATAAATAATTTATTAGTTAAAGAGTCCAAAGCATTAGTAAGAAGAATGCTAGCTGAATTGGGGAAAAGAAAAAAAATGAATACAGTGAGAATTATAAAAAGGAATTATAAAATATAAAAAAGAACCATTCAGAAATGAAGAATAAATTAACTGAAATGATAAAGACATTAAATGAATAAACAAAACACTAGGTGATATAGAAGAATGAATAAGTGACTTAGAAGATACTGTAATGGTCACCCAATCAGAACAGCAAAAAAAAAAAAATTACAAAAATGAGCACAGTTTATGGTACCTCTGAGACAACATCAAACATACTAATATTTGTATTATATGGGTCCCAGAAGAGGAGAGGGATAAAGGGGTTTAAAATATATTTAATGAAATTATGGTTTAAAACTTCCTAGACCTGACCATGTTCTTGAATTGGAAGAATCAATATTGTGAAAATGACTATACTACCCAAAGCAATCTACAGATTAAATGTAATCCCTATGAAATTACCAATGACATTTTTCACAGAATTGGAACAAAAATGTTCACAATTTGTATAGAAACACAAAAGACCATGAATAGCTGAAGGAATCTTGAGAAAGAATAATGGAGCTGGAGGAATCAGGCTCCCTGACTTCAGACTATACTACAATGCTACAGTCATCAAAACAGTATGGTACTGGCACAAAAACAGAAATACAGCTTAATGGAAGACAATGATAGAAAGCCCACAGATAAACCCATGCACCTACAGTCACTTAATCTATGACAAAGGAGGCAAGGATATACAAAGGAGAAAAGACAATCTCGTCAATAAGTGGTGCTGGGAAAACTAGACAGCTACATGGAAAAGAATGAAATTAGAAGACTCCTTAACACTATACACAAAAGTAAACTCAAAATGTATTAAAGACATAAATGTAAAGCCAGATACTATAATACTCTTAGAGGAAAACATAGGCAGAACACTCTCTGACATAAATCGCAGCAAGATCTTTTTTGATCCAGCTCCTAGAGTAGTGAAAATAAAAACAAAATAAAGAAATGAGTCCTAATTAAACTTAAAAGCTTTTGCACAGCAAAGGAAATGATAAACAAAATGAAAAGACAACCCTCAGAATGGGAGAAACTATTTGCAAATGAAGCAACTGACAGGGGATTAATCTCAAAAATATACAAACAACACATGCAGCTCAATATAAAAAAAAACAAAAAATAATCAAAAAATGGGTGGAAGATTTAAATCGAGACTTCTCCAAAGAAGACATACAGATGGTTATAAAGCACATGAAAAGATGCTCAATGTCACTTATTATTAGATAAATGCAAATCAAAACTACAATGAGGTATCACCTCACACCACTCAGAATGGTCATTATCAAAAAAACTACAAACAATAAGTGCTGGAGAAGATGTAGAGAAAAGGGAACCGTCTTACACTGTTGGTGGAAATGTAAATTGGTGAAGCTACTATGGAGAACAGTATGGAGGTTCCTTAAGAAACTAAAAATATAGCTATCATATGATCCAGCAATCCCACTCCTGGCCCTATATCTGGAGAAAAGCATGGTTTGAAAGGATGCATGCACTCCAGTGTTCATTTGCAGCACTACTTACAATAGCTGGGATATGGAAGCTGCCTAAATGTCCATCAACAGAGGAATGGATAAAGGAGATGTGGAACATATGTACAATGGAATATTACTCAGCCATAAAAAAGAATGAAATAATGTTATTTGCAGCAACATGGATGGACCTGATGATTATCATACTGAGTGAAGTAAGTCAGATAGAGAAAGACAAATATCATATTATATCATTTATATGCGGAATCTAAGAAAAAAACATACAAATGAACTTATATACAAAACAGAAATAGAGTTACAGATGTAGAAAATAAACTTATTGTTACCAGAGGGGTAAAGGGGAGAGGGATAAATTGGAAGATTGGAATTGACGTATACACACTATTATATATAAAACAGATAGCTAATAAGGACTTACTGTATAGTATAGGGAACTCTACTCAATACTCTCTAATGGCCTATATGGGAAAATAATCTAAAAAAGCATGGATATGCAGATATGTATAACAGATTCACTTTGTTGTACAACTGAAACTAACACAACATTGTGAATTAACTATACTCCAATAAAAGTTAAAACAAAACAAAACAAAACAAAACTTCCTAGACCTGAAGAAGAAAACAGTACAGGAAGCTTAGAGATTCCCAAACAAGATAAACCCAGAAAGACCTGAGCCAAGACATTATAATTAAAATGGCAAAAGTTAATGTTAAAGAGGGTATTCTAAAGGCAGTAAGAGAAAAACAAAGAGTCACACATGAGGGAACCCTTATAACTCTGTCAGTTGATTTTTCTACAGAAATGTTGCAAGCCAGATGGGAGAGCATGATATATTTAGAATGCTGAAAGGGAAAGTCCTGCAACATAGGAAACTCTACCCAGCGTGATTTTCATTCAGAATTGAAAGAGAGATAAAGAACTTCTCAGACAAGCAAAAGTTAAAGAATTTAAAAGAAATCTTAGAGTCTTCTCTAAGTGGAAAAGAAAGGGCTATGACAAGAAGTAAGAATCTATAGAAAAGGAAAAATCACTCTAGTAAAGGCAAATATAAGTGAAGGCAGTAGATCAACCATTAAAATAAGCTAGAACAAAAATTAAAAAACAAAAAATTATAACATCAACTATAACTACAGTAAAGAGTAAAGGGGTAAACATGAAGATGTAAAATAAAACATCAAAGGCACAAAACAAGGAGAAAGAGCAGTAAAAGAAAGTATACCTTTTGGAATGTATTTAAACATAAATGACTATCAGCTTAAAACTAGTAGATACACATACAGGTCAAAATACATGAACCCCATGGTAACCATATATCAAAAACTTACAATGGATACACAAAGACTTGAGAGAATGGAACAGAAGCATACCACTAAATAAAATCATCAAACCTCGGTGAGGAAACTAAAAGAAGAGTAAAAGGACAAAGAAGAATGATAAAAGCAACACGAAAAACAAGTAACAAAAAGGCAACAAGTACATACCTACAACATTCATGGAAATGTCTATGGATTCAATGCTCCAAATGAATGATTTAGGATGGCTGATTGGATTAAAGAACATCATCCATTTATATGCTGTTTATAAGAGATTCACATCAGAGCTAAAGACACACACAGACTGAAAGTGAGGGGATGAAGAAAGATATTTCATGCAAATAGAAATGACAGAAAAGTAGGTGTAATGATACTTATATGAGACGAAATAGACTTTAAAACAAAGTCTATAACAAAAGACAAAGTGAACATTATATAATAATAAAGCATTCAGTGCAAGAAGAGGATATAATGCTTATTAACATACATGCACCTGATATGGGAGCACCTAAATATATAAAGCATATATTAAAAGACATAAAGGAAGTAGTTAACAACAGTACAAAAATAGCAGGGAACTTTAACAACCCACTTATATCAATGGACTAATTATTCAGAGAGAAAATCAATAAGGAAACAGTAGTCTTAAAGGACACATTAACTAGTAGGACTTAATAGATAACTATAGGATATTCCATACAAAAACAGCAGAATATACATTCTTTCCAAATGCACGTGGAATGTTCTCCAGGATAGATCACATGGTAGGCCATGAAACAAGTCTCAACAAATTTAAGAGGACAGAAATTATGTTAAGCATATTTCTTCTGGCCACAGCATTATGAAAGTAGAAATCAATTATGGGAAGAAATTTGGGAAAAACAGACACATGTGGAGACTCAACAACATGCTACTAAAAAAGTCAATGGGCCAATGAAGAAATCAAAGAGTTATATCAAAAAACACCTTGAGACAAATGAAAACAAAAACCAAACTTTACAAAATCTATGGGACACAGGAAAAACAGTTATGCGAGGGAATTTTATAATAATACAACTTACCTCAGGAAACAAAAATCTCAAATAAGCAACCTCAACTACCATCAAAGGAATTAAAAAAGAAAAATAAACAAAGCCCAAATTCAGCAGAAGAAAGAAAAATAATAATGGTTAGAGAGGAATTAAACAAACAAACAAACAAAAAAACCCCAAAGATCAATAGAACAAAGAGCGGGCTTTTTTGAAAGCATAAACAAAATTCATAAGTCTTTAGCCAGTCTCATGCAGAAGAAAAGAGTGAGGACTCAAACAAACAAAATAAGAAATGAAAGAGTTTGATTAGGTTCCATTTGTTTATTTTTGTTTTTATTTCCATTACTCTAGGAGATGGACCCAAAAAGATATTGCTGCAATTTATGTTAAAGAGTGTTCTGCCTATGTTTTCCTCTAGGAGTTGCATAGTATCTGGTCTTACACTTTGGTCCTTAATCCATGTTGAATTTATTTTTGTATATGGTGTTAGAGAATGTATATATACACAATGGAATATTACTTAGCCATAAAAAGAATGAAATAATGCCATTTGCAGCAACATGGATGGACCTAAAGATTATCCTACTAAGTGAAATAAGCCAGACAAAGACAAATATCATATGATATTGCTTATATGAGGACTCTGAAAAAGGATACAAGTGAACTTATTTACAAAGCAGAAAGAGACTCACAGACATAGACAACAAACTTATGGTTAACAAAGGGGAGGGGAGGAGAGGGATAAATTAGGAGTTTGGGATTAAAATATACACACTACTATATATAAAATAGGTAATGAACAAGGACCTACTGTATAGCACAGGAAATTATACTCAAAAGCTTGTAATAACCTATAATGGAAGATAATGTAATATATATATATATATATATACACACACACACATATATACATATATATGAATCACTTTACTGTACACTTGAAACTAACACAACACTGTAAATCAACTATATCTGAATAAAAATTTAAAAAACTCTGAATCCATATAGAGTTCAGAAATCAGAAATAAATTTGCTTTAGAGGTGAAGGAAAAAAAAAGAAATGAAAGAAGAGAAATAATGACTGATTCCACAGAGATACAAAAAATCATGAGAATACCATGAAGAGTTATATGCCAAAAGCAGCAGAATTGGGAAAATTTATATAAACATGCAAAGATGCAACACTGAATCAGGAAGAAATAGATCATCTGAACAGAACAATCACTAGTAGTGAAATTAAATTTTTAATAAAATATTTACAGCAATGAAAAGACCAGGACTAGACAGGTTCAGAGAGGAAGTATACAAAACATATAAAGAAGAGCTATTATCTATACTTCTGAAGCCATTCCAAAAAATTAAAGAGGATGGAACACTCCCAAATTCACTCCATGAGGCCACCATTACCCTGATACCAAAACCAGACAAACACATGACAAGAAAAGAAAATTAAAGGCCTTTGATGAATATAGATGCAAAATTCCTCAATAAAGTAATAGCAAGCTGAATCAAACAATATATAAAAAGGATCACACACCATGATCTAGTGGGATTTATTCCAGGGTTGCAAGGGGGATTCAATGTTTGCAAGTCTACCAATGTGATACACCACATTAACAAAAGGAAGGATGAAAATCACATAATCCTCTCAATAGATGCAGAAAAAGCATTTGATAAATTCAACATCCATGAATGATGAAAACTGTCATCAAAGTTGACATATAGGGAACATATATCAACATAATAAAGGGTATTTATGACAAAATCACAGCTAATATCATACTCAAAGGTGAAAAGCTGTAAGCCTTTCCTCTAAATTCAGGAACAAGACCAGGACTCCCAACTTCACCACTTCTATTTAGCATAGTATTGGATGTCCTAGCCACAGTAAGCAGACAAGAAAATGAAATAAAAGACATCCAAATTTGAAGGGAAGAAGTTAAATAGTCACTACTTGGAGATGACATGATACTTTATATGGAAAACACTAAAGTCTCCAACGAAAAACTATTGGAAATAATAAATGAATTCAGTAAAGTTCCAGAACATAAATTAATATACAAATATCTGTTGCTTTCCTATATGCTAATAATGACCTATCAGAAAGAGAAAGAACATAATTTCATTTAAAATCACATCAAAAGAATAAAATACTAGGAATAAACTTAACCAAGGAGGTGAAAGACCTATACTATGAAAACTATAAAACACTGATGAAGGAAATTAAAGATGATAAAAGAAATGGAAAGATATCCCATGTTCTTGGATTGGAAGAGTTTATATATTTATTTATTTATTTATTTATTTTTGGCTGTGTTGGGTCTTCATTGCTGTGTGCAGGCTTTCTCTAGTTGCAACAAGTGGGGGATACTCTTCGTTGCAGTGCATGGGCTTCTCATTGAGGTGGCTTCTCTCTCTCTTTTTTTTTTTTTTTCGGTACGTGGGTCTCTCACTGTTGTGGCCTCTCCCATTGTGGAGCACAGGCTCCGGACGTGCAGACTCAGCAGCCATTGCTTATGGGCCTAGCCGCTCCATGGCATGTGGGATCTTCCTGGACCGGGGCACGAACCCATGTCCCCTGCATCGGCAGGCAGACTCTCAACCACTGCGCCACAAGGGAAGCCCTGAGGTGGCTTCTCTTGTTGTGGAGCACGGGCTCTAGGCATGCAGGCTTCAGTAGTTGTGGCACGCAGGCTCAGTAGTTGTGGTGCATGGGCTTAGTTGCTCCACAACTTGTGGGATCTTCCTGGACCAGGGCTCGAACCCGTGTCCTCTGCATTGGCAGGCAGAGTCTTAACCACTGTGCCACCAAGGAAGCCCTGGAAGTGTTAATATTTTTAAAATGAACATACTAGTCAAAGCAGTCTACAGATATAATGCAATACCTATCAAAGTACCCATGACATTTTTAACAGAACTAAAATAAATAATACTGAAATGTATATGGAGCCATAAAAGACCCCAATTTCCAAAGCACTCTTGAGAGAAAAAAAGCTGGAAGTCTAACCCTTCCAGACTTCACATTGTACTACAAAGCTACAGTAGTCAAAACAGCATAGTCCTGGCACTAAAACATAAATATAGATCAATGGAACAGAGTAGAGGGCCCAGAAATAAACCCATGCACCTATGGTTAATTAATCTATGACAAAGGAGGCAAGAATATACAATGGACAAAAGACAATCTCTTAAACAAGTGGTGCTAAGAAACCTGTACAGCTGCATGTAAAACAATGTGATTAGAACATTTCCTAACAGCATGTAAAAAAATAAACTCAAAATTGATTAAATACCTAAATGTATGACCTGAAACCTTAAAACTCCTAGGGGAATGAATAGGCACAACACTATTTGACATAAATCCTAGAAATTATTTTTTTGAATCTCTCTCTTAAGGCAAAAGAAAGAAAAGCAAATATATATGTAACCTAATTAAACTTTAAATATTTTTCATGACAAAGGAATCCATGGACAAAATGAAAAGACATCCTAATGAATAGGAGAAAATATATGCAACTGATATGACCAACAAGGGGTCAATATACAAAATATTTAAACAGCTCATTCCTTCAAAATATGAAAACCAGCCAACCCAATTCAAAAATGGGCATAAGATCTGAATAGACTTTTTTTTGTTTCACAGAAGACATTCAGATGGCTAAGAGACACATAAAAAGATGCTGAACATCACTATTCATCAGAGAAATGAAAATCAAAGTACAATGAGATATCATCTCACACCTACCAGAATGGCCATCATGAAGAAGACTACAAATAACAAATGTTTGCAAGGATGTGGAGAAAAGTGAACCTTTGTACAGTGTTGGTGGGAATGTAAATTGATGCAGCCACTATGGAAAACAGTACAGAGGTTTCTTTAAAAAAACTGAAAATAGAACTACCATGAGATCCTGTAATTCCACTCTTGGGTATATATCCAAAAAAACCAAGAACACTAACTCAAAAAGATACATGTACTCCAATGTTCATAGCAGCATTACTTGCAATAGCCAAGATGCAGAAGTAACCCAAGTGTCCATCAATGGATAAATGGATAAAGAATATGTGGTATATATATACAATGAAATATTATGCAGCCATAAAAGTAATGAAATTCTGCTCTTTGCAACAATGTGTATGGACCTAAAGAATATTATTCTTAGTGAGACATAGACAGAGTAGGACAAATACTTTTATCACTTATATGGGCAATCTAAAAAATAAAACAAAGGAATGTCTATAACAAAACAAAAACAGGCTTACAAATATAGAAAACAAGCTAGTGGGTATCAGTGTGGAGGGGGAAATGGGAAGGGCAAATTAGGGGTAAGGGATTAAGAGTTACAAACTACTACATAAGAAGTAGATAAGCAACAAGGATATATTGCATAGGGAAATGTAGCCATTATTTTGTCATAACTTTAAATGGAGTATAATACATAAAAATATTGGCTCACTATGCTGTACACCTGAAATTAATATTATATTGTTAATCAACTATACTTCAGTTTAAAAAATGATTTTTGATAGGTATATATTTATTGCCATTTTGTTAATTTTGGGGCGCTATTTTGTAGTTCCTCTCTGTTCCTTTTTTCTTCTCTAGCTCACTTCCCTTGGGGTTTGATGATTTTCTTTAGTGTTATGTTTGGATTTCTTTTTCATTATCTTTATCTAGTGAGAGTGTACCCATGCACACCTATTTGCACTAGCAAGATAGAGGGAGAGAGCAGAGAGGAGCGGAGCGGAGTGGAGTGGAGGAGAGCGGAGCGGGAGCGCGGAGCAGCAGAGCAGCAGCTGGATCTGCCGGCCGCCACGCTCCCAGCCTGCAGCCCCAACGCCCAGGTCCCCCAGCCTGCAGCCCCAACGCCCAAGTCCCGGCGCGCCCGGGCTCTGGCTGTCGGCCTCCGAGTAGCCATCCCGCCGAGGGCCCCATCCCCCACAGCCCCCTACGCCCGCGGGCCGGGCCCGGCTTGAGGGCAATCCCAGGCCGTGATCTGGGCTGGGTGTGTGGGCCGGGCACATGGGAGCGCCAAGCTGGGCGCGGGAGCCCTGAGCAGGCAGACACAGCCGAAGGAGCCATGGACTGCAGCCTCTTGCTGATGCTCGTGCACAGATACTGTGCTGGGGAGGAGGACTGGGTGGACAGCCGGACCATCTACATGGGTCACCGGGAGCCCACGCCGGGTTCCGAGGCCTACATCCCGCAGAGGTACAACAGAATAGTCTCCAGGCAACAAAATAATCTCCTCCAAGTACACATTTTGGGACTTCATACCCAATAACTTATTTGAACAATTCAGAAGAATAGCCAGCTTTTATTTTCTTATCATATTTCTGGTACAGCTGATTACTGATATACCCACTAGTCCAGTGATGAGTGGACTTCCACTGTTCTTCGTCATCTCTGTCACAGCTATCAAGCAGGTGAGCTTCACAGGAAGAAGATCATACAGAATCTCTGTTATAGGACATCTCCTTTCATCCAAAGCAAAGTTACGTGGTTTGTTTCAGCTAGTTCATAAGAAATTTAACTAACTTCTAGAAATTCACTTTTGTAACTGGTTTGATTGATTCTTGAGTTGAGATACTTGAGTTAAAATAAGAGAGCTTGTATAATTTAGTACTAGTTTGGTGCCCTAAGAGTTTGAGGAGGAAACTGTCCTTCTAACATTGAATCAACAGGAGATGGCACCTGATTTTCTGTGAGTTGCTTTGCCCGCTATGTCTCTGGCTGCCTTAACCCCAACAACCTGCTCCTGCAGAAGGTCTGGGATGTGGCTCCGTAGCACAGCCAGCTGACTCCTGACTCGTTCAGTGTGGATCCTGCTGTTCCTTCGAGTCCTGACGAATAAAGCCAGTGACTAACGGGAAGAACAGTCCTTCTGTTATTCCCACGGTCTGTTCAGTCAGTTTAGTGCTCAACCATCACCTCTATTCAGTTACAGAAAATTCTCACCACCTCAAAAGAAACCCCTGTACCCATGAGCATCACTCCCCGTCCTCCTCCTCCAGCCCCTGGCAGACACCAATCTACTTTCTGTTGCTATAATTTGCCTTTTCTGGACGTTTCATATTAACAGAATCATACGCTAGTGACCTTTTGTGTCTGACTTATTCCACTGAGCATGTTTTCAAGGTTTATCCACGTTGTAACATGTGTCAGTGCTTCATTCACAGATGAATAATATTCCATCGTGTGGGTAGACCACATATTGTTTATCCATCATTCACTGATGGACATTTGGTATGCTTCTAATTTTTGGCTATTATGGAGGACACTGTTATGAACATTCTCATACAGGCTTTGTGTGGGCATAGGTTTTCAGTTCTCCTGGGTCCATACAAAGGAACGGAATTGTAGGAATATAATTGCTCTAATGTTTTAAGGAACTGCCAAAGTATTTTCCAAAGTGACTGCCTCATGATGCTTTGATTTTGCATTTCCTTAGTAACTAATGATGTTGAACATCTTTTCACGAACTTATTGGCCTTTTGTAAATCTTCTTCAGAGAAATATCTTCAAGTCATTGGCCCATTTATAAATTGGTTTGTCTTTTTATCTATGAGTTCTGAAAATTCTTTGTATGCTCTAGATACAAGCCCCTTATTGGTTGCAAACTTTTGAACTCAATGACATTTGCATTTCAGTATTAATAGGTCTATCTTCACTTGGGGCATCTGGATAATTTACAAAAAGACAGCATCTAGTTAAATTCTTGATGGTTACATTATTGCTGGCAAAGTCATGCTTTTCTGTGTTAGTCTCTAAATAAAAAAAATTAGAAAACTGAAAAAAAAGAGGGAGAGTGCAAAAATGGTGCTCGTCAGTGCTTTTGTCTCTGAAAACATTCTGTTTCCAATTTACTTCCTGCTCCTCTGGATGCTTTAATATTAGCAAATGAATCTCCTTCACATATAATCCAGTTACCTCTTAAACTGCTGAGTTTATGCTGGTTCCTAGGATGAGTGAGTTCACATGCAAACCCCTCACAAAGAGTATCTCGGATCCCTACAGCCCCCAGGTCCCCTGGATGTAAGCCCTGTTGGTTTTGAAAGAGAGACATTTTGGGGGCCTGTCTCTATGGTGCAAGCCCAAAGGTTTAGGTGTCCAAAGGTTTGGGTCTCAAGGTTTTGAGGTCTCCTTGGGGAGAAACTATAGTCTCTTGAGATCCCTCCTTATTGTGTGTCACCATGTCAGGAGTGGTGTTTCTGGTGAGACCACATCTCTGTCTCTCCTAGCAGTCTTGATGTGACCCTTTTATCCCTTGTTGTGGAGGCAGCTGTTCAGCTTATTTTTAATTCTTTTTCAGTGGGAATTATTCCGTATGTAACTGTATATTTGGTGTGTCCCTTTGTGGAGGTGAGTTGAATATCTTCTTATGCTGCCTTCTTGGACTGCTCACCCTTAGCGTTGTTTTCCTTCCAAATAGATATCTTTTCTCTGATAAATTCCAAGGGGTTTTCCAGTATCACCCCAAAGAAAGCATCACAGCAATGCAATTATTTGTTTCATTACTTTGATGTTATTTTTAAAAGTTTTATCTTAGTCTTTTTAAAAATGGTTTGCATCTTAGTATAACAAACAAGCACAAGGGCTTTATTTTACATACATTTTTGAATATTTTAGTCTCTTTAGTATTTTGTTTCCGAAGTTCTCTTTTGCACAAAGTCTTACCCTTTACTCTCTTTTGTATTTTTAAGGCATGAAAAGAAAGGCATTTTAATTGTCATTATACCCTGCTATCCACCACCTCTCAATAAACAAGTTTAAAGAATTCTGGATTTCCCCTACCCCCAACACTGGACCACAGTTAGGCTTCTTTAGATTAGGGGTATCACTAAAGGAAAAGGCAAGAAATATGCTCAACTCAGGCAATGGCAGAAAAGCCATCCCAGGAAAATGTTGAACAAACTGAGAAAATTTTTTTTTATTAGTTTCTGCTTTATAACAAAGTGAATCAGTCATACATATACATCTGTTCCCATATCCCTTTCCTCTTGTGTCTCCATCCCTCCCACCCTCCCTATCCCACCCCTCCAGGAGGTCACAAAGCACTGAGCTAATTCATTTATTTTTGGCTGCATTGGGTTTTCGTTGCTGCGCACGGGCTTTCTCTAGTTGCGGTGAGCCCAGGCTACTCTTCGTTGTAGTGCGTGGGCTTCTCATTGTGGTGGCTTGAGAAAAGGTTTTTTTGTTTGTTTGTTTTGTTTTAGACTTTATTTATTTATTTATTTTGATTCAAAAGAGTTTATTTGTATTACAAATGGATACATTTTCATTGACGGTATGTGTTTTTCTTTTTTTTAAATTAATTATTTAAAAAATTTATTTATTTTAAATTTTTATTTATTTATTTTTATTAGTTTCTGCTTTATAACAAAGTGAATCAGTTATACATATTCATCTGTTCCCATATCCCTTCCCTCTTGCGTCTCCCTCTCTCCCACCCTCCCTTTCCCACCCCTCCAGGCGGTCACAAAGCACCGAGCTGATCTCCCTGTACTATGCAGCTGCTTCCCACTATCTATCTACTTTATGTTTGGTAGTGTATATATGTCCATGCCTCTCTCTTGCTTTGTCACAGCTTACCATTCCCCCTCCCCATATCTTCAAGTCCATTCTCAAGTAGGTCTGTGTCTTTATTCCTGTTTTACCCCTAGGTTCTTCATCATATATATTTTTTTCTTAAATTCCGTATATATGTGTTAGCATACGGTATTTGTCTTTCTCTTTCTGACTTACTTCACTCTGTATGACAGACTCTAGGTCCATCCACCTCATTACAAATAGCTCAATTTCGTTTCTTTTTATGGCTGAGTAATATTCCATTGTATATATGTGCCACATCTTCTTTATCCAATTATAAGACACCAATGAAAGAAATTAAAGACGATACAAACAGATGGAGAGATATACCATGTTCCTGGATTGGAAGAATCAATATTGTGAAAATGACTCTACTACCCAAAGCAATCTACAGATTCAATGCAATCCCTATCAAACTACCACTGGCATTTTTCACAGGACTAGAACAAAACATTTCAAAATTTGTTTGGAAAAACAAAAGACCCCTAATAGCCAAAGCAATCTTGAGAACGAAAAACAGAGCTGGAGGAATCAGGCTCCCTGACTTCAGACTATACTACAAAGCTACAGTAATCAAGACAGTATGGTACTGGCACAAAAACAGAAAGATAGATCAATGGAACAGGATAGAAAGCCCAGAGATAAATCCACCCATATATGGTCACCTTATCATTGATAAAGGAGGCAGGAATAAACAGTGGAGAAAAGGCAGCCTCTTCAATAAGTGGTGCTGGTAAAACTGGACAGGGACATGTAAAAGTATGAGATCAGATCACTCCCTAACACCATATACAAAAGTAAGCTCAAAATGGATTAAAGACCGAAATGTAAGGCCAGAAACTGTCAAACTCTTAGAGAAAAGCATAGGCAGAACACTCTATCACATAAATCACAGCAAGATCCTTTTGGACCCACCTCCTAGAGAAATGGAAATAAAAACAAAAATAAACAAATAGGACTTAATGAAACTTCAAAGCTTTTGCACAGCTAAGGAAACCATAAACAAGAACAAAAGACAACCCTCAGAATGGCAGAAAATATTTGCAAATGAAGCAACTGACAAAGGATTAACCTCCAAAATTTATAAGCAGTTCATGCAGCTCAATAGCAAAAAATCAAACAACCCAATCCAAAAATGGGCAGAAGACCTAAATAGACATTTCTCCAAAGAAGATATACAGATTGCTAAGAATGCTCAACATTATTAATCATTAGAGAAATGCACATCAAAACTACAATGAGATATCATCTCACACCAGTCAGAATGGCCATCATCAAAAAATCTAGAAACAATAAATGCTGGAGAGGGTGTGGAGAAAAGGGAACACTCTTGCACTGCTGGTGGGAATGTGAATTGGTACAGCAACTATGGAGAACAGTATGGAGGTTTCTTAAAAAACTAAAAATAGAACTACCATATGACCCAGCAATCCCACTACTAGGCATATACCCTGAGAAAACCATAATTCAAGAAGAGACATGTACCAACATGTTCATTGCAGCTCTATTCACAATAGCCCGTAGATGGAATCAATCTAAGTGTCCGTCATTGGATGAATGTAGAATCGGTTTTGAAAGGATTTACTGTATGCTGTGCACAGGTCTGCTATTACACCAGAGAGGCCAGTGCCACTCTACGGCATTCATAACCCTGATTTTTTTCATTTATTTTAGTTAGAAACATCGACGTTGTTTTCTTGGGCGGCAAGACATTTTCTCTTGGATTATCTTTATTGTCCAAATCAGTAGGATGATTCAAGGATTAAATTATAGTTGCTGGCTCGCCTGGCAGCATGCTTCCTGCTAGAAGCTGAGACCCTACAGATCATGCTTTCTGACATCCCTTTCTAAGCCTCTTCAAGGCATGAGCACCTGGACTCTAAGAACTAAAACTAATTATGATAAAAAGACGGACTGGAGTGTTTGAAAGTGATTTCTGCAATTATTTTACCTTTGTTAATACTCCATGGGGTTTATGCCTTCATTCTGTGTGAAAAGGATGGGGTTGTTCTGGAATATACTTATGAGAATTATTTGTATGTGTGCAAGGAAAAGTGGTGAAGCACCTTTAACTGGCTTCTTTTACTAATAAACCAAAGCAGACATTTAAAAAAAATAACATGAGCTGGCAGAGCTTGATTTGCATCCCAGACAGTCTTAGTTCAGAACCTGCTGTGCTGTGTCATCTCCCTATATCCAAGGGTCTGTAGTATGCCTTTGCAAATGAAATACAAGCTCTCTGCATTCCTCCCAGAATATGTAGCTGTCACTGGGATTTAGTTGTAGCTTTCCTCCTCCCTGGGGTTTAGATGGTGAGACAGAGAAAGCCCCTAAAAAGATATTTTTAAAACTGGAGAATAGTTGATTTACAATATTCTGTTAGTTTCAGGCATCTAACAAAGTGAGTCAGTTGTATATGTATATATATATTTCAGATTATTTTCCATTATAGTTTATTGCAAGATATTAAATATAGTTTCCTGTACTATACAGCAAATACTTGTTGCTCATCTATTTTATGCATAGTAGTTTTTATTTGTTAATCCCATAAATCTAAATTATCCCTCCCCCAATCCCTTCAACTTTGGTAAACATAAATGTGTTTTCCCTGTTTGTGAGTCTGTTTCTGTTTTATATATAGATTCACTTGTGTTTTTTTTTTAGATTCCACATATAAGTGATATTATATAACATCCTTCTTTGTCTGACATAACTCACTAAGTATAATATTTTCTAAGTGCACCATGCTGCTGTAAATGGCAATATTTCATTCTTTTTATGATGGATATATATATATATATATATATATATATATATATCACATCTTCTTAAGTCAATAGTCTCTTGATGGTCACTTGAGTTATTTCCATGTCCTGGCTATTGTAAATAGTGTTGCTATGAACACTGGGGTCCATGTCTCTTTTTGAATTAGTGTTTTCGTTTTTACATATATATACCCAGGAATAGAATTGCTGGATCATATGGTAGTTCTATTCTCAGTTTTTTAAGAAATCTCCATACTCTTTCCATAGTGGCTGAACCAAGAGTGTAGGAGGGTTCCCTTTTCTCCACACCCTCTCCAGAATTTATTATTTGTAGACTTCTTAATGAGAGCCACACTGACGGGTGTGAGGAAATATCTCATTGCGGTTTTGATTTGCATTTCTCTCATAATTAGCAATGTTGAGCATCTTTACATGTGCCTGTTGGCCAACTGTGTCTTCTTTGGAGAAATGTTTATTTAAATCTTCTCCCCATTTTTGATTGGGTTTTTCTTTTTTCACTATTGATTTGTATAAGCTGTTTGTATATTTTGGATATTAACCTTTTGTCAATTGCATCATTGGCAAATATTTTTTCCCATTCCATAGGTTATCTTCTCATTTTGTTAATGGCTTCCTTTGCTCTGTGAAAGCTTTTAAGTTTGATTAGGTCCCATTTGTTTAGGTTTACTTTTATTCCTTTTGCATTGGGATACTGATCTAGGAAAATGTTCCTATTTATGTCAGAGAATGTTTTACCTGTTTTCTCTTCTAGAAATTTTATGGTGTCATGTCTTATATTTCGGTCTTTAAACCATTTTGTTTGTTTTTGAACCTGGTGTGAGTGTTATGATTTCATTGATTCACATGTAGCTGTCCAGCTTTTCCAACACTACTTGTTGAAGAGACTGTTTTCTCCGTTGTATATTCTAACCTCCTTTGTCATAGATTAGGTGACCATAGGAGTGTGAATTTATTTCTGGGATCTCTACTCTATACCATTGGTCTGTATATCTGTTTTTGTGTCAATACCATGCTGTTTTGATTACTGAGCTTTGTAGTATAGTCTGAAGTCTGGGAGGGTTATGCCTCCAGCTTTGTTTATTTCCCCCCCCCCCTTGGTATTGCTTTGACAATTCTGGCTCTTTTGCAGTTTCATATAAGTTTTAGAATTACTTGTTCTAGTTCTGTGAAAAATGCCATGGATATTTTGATAGGGCTTGCATTAAATCTATAGATTGCTTTTTCCAGTGTAGCCATTTTAGCAGTATTAACTCTTCTAGTCGAAGAGCATAGATATCTTTCTATTTCTTGGAATCTTCTTCAATTTCCTTTATCAATGTTTTATATTTTTTAGTGTATAGGTCTTTCACATACTTGGTTAAGTTTATTCTTAGGTATTTTTATGATACAATTTTATTTTATTTTATTTTAAACATTTATTTATTTATTTTTAACATCTTTATTGGAGTATAATTGCTTTACAATGGTGTGTTAGTTTCTGCTTTATAACAAAGTGAATCAGTTAAACATATACCTATGTTCCCATATCTCTTCCCTCTTGCATCTCCCTCCCTCCCACCCTCCCTATCCCACCCCTCTAGGTAGTTACAAAGCACCAAGTTGATGCAATTTTAAATGGGATTGTTTTCTTCAACTTTCTCTTTCAGATATTTCATTATTAGTGTGAAGAAATGCAACCAATTTCTGTATATTAATCTTGTGTCCTACTTCCATGCTGAATTCATTTATTAGTTCTAATAGTCTTTGTGTGGAGACTTTAGAGTTCTCTATATAGTGTATCATGTCATCTGCAAGTAGTAGATGGTATCTTTCCAGTGTGGATACCTTTTATTTCTTTTTCTTGTCTGATTACTATGGCTAGAACTTTCAATATTATGTTGAAGTGGTGAAAGTGGGTATCCTTGTCTCGTTCCTGACTTTATTTCTTTTTAAATTTATTTATTTGTTCACTTCTTTTTGCCTGCATTGGGTCTTCATTGCTGCGTGAATGCTTTCCCTAGTTGCGGCAAGCAGGGGCTCCTCTTCATTGTGGTACATGGGCTTCTCATTGTGGTGGCTTCTCTTGTTTTAGAGCACGGGCTCTAGGCATGTGGGCTTCAGTAGTTGTGGCACTTGGGCTCAGTAGTTCTGGCTCATGGGCTCAAGAGTGCAGGTTCAGTAGTTGTGTCACATAGGCTTAGTTGCTCTATGGCCTGTGGGGTCTTCCTGGACCAGGCCTCGAACCCATGTACCCTGCATTGGCAGGTGGATTCTTAACTACTGCACCACCAAGAAAGTCCCTCTTGTTCCTGAATTTAACAGGGTTTCATCTTTTAACTGTTGATTATTATGTTGAATGTGGGTTTGTCATAAATGGCTTTTACTATGTTGAGATATGTTCTCTCTATACCCACTTTGGTGAGAGTTTTTATCAAGACTTGATGTTGAATTTTGTCAAATGTTTTTTTCTGCATCCATGGAGATGATCATGTGCTTTGCATATTTCCTTTTGTTAATGTTTTGAATCACATTGATTGGTTTGCATATGTTGAACCATCCTTGTCACACTGGAATGAATCCAACTTAATCATGGTGTATGATCCTTTTTATATATTGTTTGATTGATTTGCTAATATTTTGTTGAGGAATTTTGCATCTATATCCATCAAAGATATTGGCCCGTAATTTTCTTTTTTTGGTAGTGTCTTTGTCTGGTTTTGGTATCAGGGTTATGGAGGCGTCATAGAATGAATTTGGGAGTGTTCCCTCCTCTTCATTTTTCATGAATAGTTTGATAAGGATAGGTATACGTTCTTCTTTGTATGTTTGATAGATTTCCCTAGAGAAGCCATCCATTCCTCCATTCCTAGACTATTGTCCAGAGAGGTTTGTTGTTTTTGTTTTTTCCCTACGGATTCTATTTCACTTCTCGTGTTCAGTCTGTTCAAATCATCTGTATCTCCTTAACTCAGTTTTGGAAGCTATATGTTTCTAGAAACTAGTCCATTTCTTCTATGTTATCCACTTCATTTGCATATAACTGTTCACAGTATTCCCTTATGATTTGGTGTATTTTGTGGAAACAGTTGTTATTTCTCCTCTTTCAATTATATTTTGCTTCTTTGGGCCTTCTCTCTTTTCGTCTTGGTGAATCTGGCTAGAGGTCTGTCAATTTTGTTTATCTTTTCAAAAAAACAGTTCTTTGTTTTACTGATCCTTTCTATTATTTTTTGACCTCTATTTTATTTATCTCCTCTCTGATCTTTTTATTTCTTTCCTTCTGTGGACTATGGATTTTATTTGTTTTCCTTTTTCTGATTATTTTAGGAGGTGGGTTATGTTGTTTATTTAAGATGTTTCTTGTTTCTTGATGAAGACGTGTATCCATATGAACTTTCCTCTTAAAACTGCTTTTGCTGCATCCCATAGATTTTGTGAAGTTGTTTATTCACTGTCACTTACCTAAAGGTATTTTCTGATTTCTACTTTGATTTCTCCATTGACCCACTGCGTTTTTTTTAAAAAAAAATTATTGAAATAGAATTGATTTAAAATGCTGTGTTAGTTTCAGGTGTAGAGCAAAGTGATTCAGTTATGTATATATATATATATATATATATATATATATATATATATTTATATATATATATATAATTTTTTAAATCTCAAATTCCTAATTTATCCTCCCCCCCATTTCTGCTTTGGTAACCATAAGTTAGCTTTCTATGTCTCTGAGTTTATTTCTGTTTTGTAAATAAGTTCACTTGTATCCTTTTTTATTTTTTATTTTTATTTATTTATTTTTTTTTTTATTAGTTTCTGCTTTATAACAAAGCGAATCAGTCATACATATACATCTGTTCCCACATCCCCTCCCTCATGCATCTCCCTCCCTCCCACCCTCCCCATCCCTCCCCTCCAGGCAGTCACAAAGCACCGAGCTTATCTCCCTGCGCTCTGCGGCTGCTTCCCACTATCTATCTACCCTACGTTTGGTAGTGTATATATGTCCATGCCTCTCTTTCGCTTTGTCACAGCTTACCCTTCCCCCTCCCCATATCCTCAAGTCCATTCTCAAGTAGGTCTGTGTCTTTATTCCCGTTTTACCCCTAGGTTCTTCATGACATTTTTTTTTCTTATATTCCATATATATGTGTTAGTATACGGTATTTGTCTTTCTCTTTCTGACTTACTTCACTCTGTATGACAGACTCTAGGTCTATCCACCTCATTACAAATAGCTCAGTTTCGTTTCTTTTTATGGCTGAGTAATATTCCATTATGGCTGAGTAATATGTGCCACATCTTCTTTATCCATTCATCCGATGATGGACACTTAGGTTGTTTCCAGCTCCAGGCTATTGGGAATAGAGCTGCAATGAACATTTTGGTACATGTCTCTTTTTGAATTATGGTTTTCTCAGGGTATATGCCTAGTAGTGGGATTGCTGGGTCATATGGTAGTTCTATTTGTAGTTTTTTAAGGAACCTCCATACTGTTCTCCATAGTGGCTGTATCAATTCACATTCCCACCAGCAGTGCAAGAGTGTTCCCTTTTTTCCACACCCTCTCCAGCATTTATTGTTTCTAGATTTCTTGATGATGGCCATTCTGACTGGTGTGAGATGATATCTCATTGTAGTTTTGATTTGCATTTCTCTAATGATTAATGATGTTGAGCATTGTTTCATGTGTTTGTTGGCAGTCTGTATATCTTCTTTGGAGAAATGCCTATTTAAGTCTTCTGCCCATTTTTGGATTGGGTTGTTTGTTTTTTTGCTATTGAGCTGCATGAGCTGGTTATAAATTTTGGAGATTAATCCTTTGTCAGTTGCTTCATTTGCAAATATTTTCTCCCATTCTGAGGGTTGTCTTTTGGTCTTGTTTATGGTTTCCTTTGCTGTGCAAAAGCTTTGAAGTTTCATTAGGTCCCATGTGTTTATCTTTGTTTTTATTTCCCTTTCTCTAGGAGGTGGGTCCAAAAGGATCTTGCTGTGATTTATGTCATAGAGTGTTCTACCTATGTTTTCCTCTAAGAGTTTGATAGTTTCTGGCCTTACATTTAAGTCTTTAATCCATTTTGAGCTTATTTTTGTGTATGGTGTTAGGGAATGATCTAATCTCATACTTTTACATGTCCCTGTCCAGTTTTCCCAGCACCACTTATTGAAGAGGCTGTCCTTTCTCCACTGTACATTCCTGCCTCCTTTATCAAAGATAAGTTGGCCATATGTGCGTGGGTTTATCCCTGGGCTTTCTATCCTGATCCACTGATCTATCTTTCTGTTTTTATGCCAGTACCACACTGTCTTAAGTACTGTAGCTTTGTAGTATAGTCTGAAGTCAGGGAGCCTGATTCCTCCAGCTCCTTTTTTCGTTCTCAAGATTGCTTTGGCTATTCGGCGTCTTTTGTTTTTCCAAACAAATTTTGAAATGTTTTGTTCTAGTTCTGTGAAAAATGGCAGTGGTAGTTTGATAGGGATTGCATTGAATCTGTAGATTGCTTTGGGTAGTAGAGTCATTTTCACAATATTGATTCTTCCAATCCAGGAGCATGGTATATCTCTCCATCTGTTTGTATCGTCTTCAATTTCTTTCATCAGTGTCTTATACTTTTCTGCATACAGGTCTTTTGTCTCCTTAGGTAGGTTTATTCCTAGATATTTTATTCTTTTTGTTGCAATGGTAAATGGGAGTGTTTTCTTGATTTCATTTTCAGATTTTTCATCATTAGTGTACAGGAATGCCAGAGATTTCTGTACATTAATTTTGTAACCTGCTACTTTACCAAATTCATTGATTAGCTCTAGTAGTTTTTCGGTAGCATCTTTAGGATTCTCTATGTATAGTATCATGTCATCTGCAAACAATGACAGCTTTACTTCTTCTTTTCCGATTTGGATTCCTTATTTCCTTTTCTTCTCTGATTGCTGTGGCTAAAACTTCCAAAACTAGGTTGAATAAGAGTGGTGAGAGTGGGCAGCCTTGTCTTGTTCCTGATCTTAGTGGAAATAGTTTCAGTTTCTCACCATTGAGGACAATGTTGGCTGTGGGTTTGTCATATATGGCCTTTATTATGTTGAGGAAAGATCCCTCTATGCCTACTTTCTGCAGGGTTTTTATCATAAATGGGTGTTGAATTTTGTCGAAAGCTTTCTCTGCATCTATTGAGATGATCATATGGTTTTTCTCCTTCAACTTGTTAATATGGTGTATCACATTGATTGATTTGCGTATATTGAAGAATCCTTGCATTCCTGGAATAAACCCCACTTGATCATGGTGTATGATCCTTTTAATGTGCTGTTGGATTCTGTTTGCTAGTATTTTGTTGAGGATTTTTGCATCTATGTTCATCAGTGATATTGGCCTGTAGTTTTCTTTCTTTGTGACATCCTTGCCTGGTTTTGGTATCAAGGTGATGGTGGCCTCGTAGAATGAGTTTGGGAGTGTTCCTTCCTCTGAAATTGTTTGGAAGAGTTTGAGCAGGATGGGTGTTAGCTCTTCTCTAAATGTTTGATAGAATTCGCCTGTGAAGCCATCTGGTCCTGGGCTTTTGTTTGATGGAAGATTTTTAATCACAGTTTCAATTTCAGTGCTTGTGATTGGTCTATTCATATTTTCTATTTCTTCCTGAGTCAGTCTTGGCAGGTTGTGCATTTCTAAGAATTTGTCCATTTCTTCCAGGTTGTCCATTTTATTGGCATAGAGTTGCTTGTAGTAATCTCTCATGATCTTTTGTATTTCTGCAGTGTCAGTTGTTACTTCTCCTTTTTCATTTCTAATTCTATTGATTTGAGTCTTCTCCCTTCCTTTCTTGATGAGTCTGGCTAATGGTTTGTCAATTTTGTTTATCTTCTCAAAGAACCAGCTTTTTAGTTTGGTTGATCTTTGCTATCGTTTCCTTCATTTCTTTTTCATTTATTTCTGATCTGATCTTTATGATTTCTTTCCTTCTGCTAGCTTTGGGGGTTTTTTGTTCTTCTTTCTCTAATTGCTTTAGGTGCAGGGTCAGGTTGTTTACTCGAAATGTTTCCTGTTTCTTAAGGTGGGATTGTATTGCTATAAACTTCCCCCTTAGAACTGCTTTTGCTGCATCCCATAGGTTTTGGGTTGTCGTGTCTCCATTGTCATTTGTTTCTAGGTATTTTTTAATTTCCTCTCTGATTTCTTCAGTGATCACTTCGTTATTGAGTAGTGTATTGTTTAGCCTCCATGTGTTTGTATTTTTTACAGATCTTTTCCTGTAATTGATGTCTAGTCTCATAGCATTGTGGTCAGAAAACATACTTGATACAATTTCAATTTTCTTAAATTTACCAAGGCTTGATTTGTGACCCAAGATATGATCTATCCTGGAGAATGTTCCATGAGCACTTGAGAAAAATGTGTATTCTGTTGTTTTTGGATGAAATGTCCTATAAATATCAGCTAAGTCCATCTTGTTTAATGTATCATTTAAAGCTTGTGTTTCCTTATTTATTTTCATTTTGGACGATCTGTCCATTGGTGAAAATGGGGTGTTAAAGTCCCCTACTATGATTGTGTTACTGTCGATTTCCCCTTTTATGGCTGTTAGTATTTGCCTTATGTATTGAGGTGCTCCTATGTTGGGTGCATAAATAGTTACAATTGTTATATCTTCTTCTTGGATCGATCCCTTGATCATTATGTAGTGTCCTTCTTTGTCTCTTCTAATAGTCTTTATTTTAAAGTCTATTTTGTCTGATATAAGAATTGCTACTCCAGCTTTCTTTTGATTTCCATTTGCATGGAATATCTTTTTCCATCCCCTTACTTTCAATCTGTATGTGTCTTTAGGTCTGAAGTGGGTCTCTTGTAGACAGCATATATATGGGTCTTGTTTTTGTATCCATTCAGCCACTCTGTGTCTTTTGGTGGGAGCATTTAGTCCATTTACATTTAAGGTAATTATTGATATGTATGTTCCTATTCCCATTTCCTTAATTGCTTTGGGTTCGTTATTGTAGATATATTCCTTCTGCTGTGTTTCTTGCCTAGAGAAGTTCCTTTAGCATTTGTTGTAAAGCTGGTTTGGTGGTGCTGAATTCTCTCAGCTTTTGCTTATCTGTAAAGGTTTTAATTTCTCCATCAAATCTGAATGAGATCCTTGCTGTGTAGAGTAATCTTGGTTGCAGGTTTCTCTCCTTCATCACTTTAATTATGTCCTGCCACTCCCTTCTGGCTTGTAGAGTTTCTACTGAGAGATCAGCTGTTAACCTGATGGGGATTCCCTTGTGTGTTATTTGTTGTTTTTCCCTTGCTGCTTTTAATATGATTTCTTTGTGCTTAATTTTTGACAGTTTGATTAATATGTGTCTTGGTGTATTTCTCCTTGGATTTATTCTGTATGGGACTCTCTGTGCCTCCTGGACTTGATTAACTATTTCCTTTCCCATATTGGGGAAGTGTTCAACTATAATCTCTTCAAATATTTTCTCAGTCCCTTTCTTTTTCTCTTCTTCTTCTGGAACCCCTATAATTTGAATGTTGGTGCGTTTAATGTTGTCCCAGAGGTCTCTGAGACTGTCCTCTGTTCTTTTCATTCTTTTTTCTTTATTTTGCTTTGCATCAGTTATTTCCACTATTTTATCTTCCACCTCACTTATCCGTTCTTCTGCCTCAGTTATTCTGCTATTGATCCCATCTAGAGTATTTTTTATTTCATGTATTGTGTTTTTAATCGATGCTTGATTCATCTTTAGTTCTTCTAGGTCCTTGTTACCTGTTTCTTGCATTTTGTCTATTCTATTTCCAAGATTTTGGATCATCTTTACCATCATTATTCTGAATTCTTTTTCAGGTAGACTGCCTATTACCTCTTCATTTGTTAGGTCTGGTAGTTTTTTATCTTGCTCCTTCACCTGCTGTGTGTTTTTCTGTCTTCTCATTTTGCTTATGTTACTGTGTTTGGGGTCTCCTTTTTGCAGGCTGCAGATTCATAGTTCCCGTTGTTTTTTTTTTTTTTTTTTTTTTTGCGGTACGCGGGCCTCTCACTGCTGTGGCCTCTCCCGTTGCGGAGCACAGGTTCCGGACACACAGGCCCCGCGGCCATGGCTCGCGGGCCCAGCCGCTCCGCGGCATGTGGGATCCTCCGGGATCGGGGCACGAACCCGTGTCCCCTGCATCGGCAGGCGGACGCTCAACCACTGCGCCACCAGGGAGGCCCAGTTCCCGTTGTTTTTCGTGTCTGACCCCAGTGGCTAAGGTTGTTTCAGTAGGTTGTGTAGGCTTCCTGGTGGGGGGGACTAATTCCTGTGTTCTGGTGGTTGAGGCTCGCTCTTGTTTTTCTGGTGTACAGGTCCACGTCTGGTGGTGTGTTTTGGGGTGCCTATGGCCTTATTATGTTTTTAGGTATCTTCTCTGCTCATGGGTGGGGTTGTGTTCCTGCCTTGCTAGTTGCTTGGCATAGGGTGACCAGCACTGTAGCTTGCTGGTCGTTGACTGAAGCTGGGTGCTGGTGTTGAGATGGAGATCTCTGGGAGATTTTCGCTGCTTGATATTATGTGGAGCTGGGAGGTCTCTTGTGGACCCGTGTCCTGAAGTTGGCTCTCCCACTTCAGAGGCACAGCACTGGCTCCTGGCTGCAGCACCAAGAGCCTTTCATCCACCCAGTTTGGAATTATTCGTTGTAAAAAGAGGAAAAGGGGGGAAAGTCTTAAATCTTGTCCTCAAAGTCCACTTCCTCAATTTGGGATGATTCGCTGTCCATTCATGCACTCCACAGATGCAGGGCATATCAAATGGACCGTGGAGCTTTAATCCGCTGCCTCCGAGGCTGCACAGAGAGATTTCCCTGACTCTGCTCTCACAGCTCCCGGGTCTCAGCCTTGGACCTGGCCCCGCCTCTCTGCGTAGGTCGCCGGAGGGCGTCCGTTCTTCGCTCAGACAGGACGGGTTTAAAGGAGCCGCTGATTCGGGGGCCCTGGCTCACTCATGCAGAGGGGAGGGAGGGGCGCGCAGTGTGGGGCGGGCTTGCGGCGGCAGAGGCCGGCGTGACGTTGCAGCAGCCCGTGGCGCTCCGTGCGCTTTCCCGGGAAAGCCGTCCCCGGGTCTCGGGACCCCGGCAGTGGCGGGGTGCACAGGTCCCCCAGAAGGCGGGGTGGACAGTGACCCGCGCTCGCACACAGACCCCGCGGCTGCAGCGGCGGCGGGCGGTGGCAGGCGGCGGCGGTGGCGGGCCGCGGGGGCGGTGGCGGCGTTGGGCCGCGGCAGCGGGCCACGGCGGCGGCTGCGGCGGGCGGCGGCAGGCGGCGGCGGTGGCGGGCCGCGGGGGCGGCAGCGGCGGTGGGCCGCGGCGGCGGCGACGGCGGCGGCGGCGGCTGTGGCGGCGGCGGGCCGCGGCGGCGGCGGCGGCGGGCGGCGGCGGGCGGTGGGCGGCGGCGGGCCGCGGCGGCGGCGGGCGGCGGTGGGCGGTGGGCGGCGGCGGCGGCCCACGCCCGTCTCCGAGGTCCGCGCCTTACCCACAGCTCGCGCCTGTCTCCGGCGCTTCCCTAAGCAGCCCTTTTAATGCCCTCTCCTCGCACACCAGGAAACGAAAGTGAAAGTGTGTATCCTTTTTTAGATTCCACATATAAGAGATATCATATGATATTTGTCTTTGTCTGGCTTATTTCACTTAGTATGATAATTTCTAGGTCCATCCATGCTGCTGCAAATGGCATTATTTCATTCTTTTTTATGGCTGAGTAATAGTCCATTGTATATATATATATACCACATCTTCTTTATCCATTCATCTATTGATGGACACTTAGGTTGCTTCCATATCTTGGCTATTGTAAACAATTCTGCTATGAGTGTTGGAGTGCATGTATCTTTTTGAATTATGGTTTTCTCTAGATATAAGCCCAGGTGTGGTATTGCAGTATCATATGGTAACTCTGTTTTAGTTTTTCTAAGGAACCCCATACTGTTCTCCATAGTAGCTGTACAAATTTACATTCCCACCAAAAGTGTAGGAGGGTTCCTTCTTCTTCACACCTCTCCTCCAGCTTTTATTTTTTGTAGACTTTTTGATGATGGCCATTATGACTTGTGTGAGGTGATACCTCAGTGTAGTTTTGATTTGCATTTCTCTAATAATTAGCAGAGTTGAGCATCTTTTCATGTGCCTTTGGCCATTTGTATGTCTTCTTTGGAGTAATTTCTATTTACATGTTCTGTGAAATTTTTAATTGAGCTTTTATTTAAAATTGAGCTGTATGAGCTGTTTGTATATTTTGGAGATTAATCCCTTGTCGGTTGCTTCATTTGCAAATATTTTCTCCCATTCTGAGAGTTGTCTTTTCATTTTATTTATGGTTCTCCTTGCTGTGAAAAAGCTTTTAAGTTTAATTAGGACATATTTGGGTTTTTCATTTTTATTTCCATTACCCTAGGAGACGGATCCAAAAACATATCGATGCAATTTGTGTCAAAGAGTGTTCTGCCTATGTTTTCCTCGAGAGGTTTTATAGTGTGCAGTTTTATATTCAGGTCTTTGATCGATTTTGAGTTTATTTATTTATTTATTTATATTTTTTTCCCAGAAAGTATATGAATTTTGTTAACATTTTTATTGGAGTATAATTGCTTTACAATGGTGTGTTAGTTTCTGCTTTATAAGAAAGTGAATCAGTTATACATATACATATGTTCCCATATCTCTTCCTTCTTGCGTCTCCCTCCCTACCACCCTCCATATCCCACCCCTCTAGGTGGTCACAAAGCATGAAGCTGATCTCCCTGTGCTATGTGGCTGCTTCCCCCTAGCTATTTATTTTGTGTTTGGTAGGGTATATATGTCCACGCCACTCTCTCACTTTATCACAGCTTACCCTTTCCCCTCCCCTTATCCTCAAGTCCATTCTCTAGTAGGTCTGTGTCTTTATTCCCGTCTTGCCCCTAGGTTCTTCATGACCTTTTTTTTTTCTTACATTCCATATATATGTGTTAGCATACAGTATTTTTTTTCTCTTTCTGACTTACTTCACTCTGTATGACAGACTCTAGGTCCATCCACCTTACTACAAATATCTCAATTTCGTTTCTTTTTATGGCTGAGTAATATTCCATTGTATATATGTGCCACATCTTCTTTATCCATTCATCTGTCGATGGACACTTAGGTTGCTTCCAGGTCCTGGCTATTCTAAATAGAGCAGCAATGAACATTTTGGTACATGACTCTTTTTGAATTATGGTTTTCTCAGGATATATACCCAGTAGTAGGGTTGCTGGGTCGTATGGTAGTTCTATTTTTAGTTTATTAAGGCATCTACATACGGTTCTCCATTGTGGCTGTATCAATTTACATTACCACCAACAGTGCAAGAGGACTCCCTTTTCTCCACACCCTCTCCAGCATTTATTGTTTCTAGATTTTTGATGATGGCCATTCTGACTGGTGTGAGATGATATCTCATTGTAGTTTTGATTTGCATTTCTCTGATGATTAATTATGTTGAGCATTCTTTCATGTGTCTGTTGGCAATCTGTATATCTTCTTTGTTAAATGTCTATTTAGGTCTTCTGCCCATTTTTGGATTGGGTTGATTGTTTTTACGTTATTGAGGTGCATGAGCTGCTTGTAAATTTTGAAAATTAATCCTTTGTCAGTTGCTTCATTTGCAAATATTTTCTGCCATTCTGAGGGTTGTCTTTTGTTCTTGTTTATGGTTTCCTTTGCTGTGCAAAAGCTTTGATGTTTCATTAGGTCCTATTTGTTTATTTTCGTTTTTATTTCCATTTATCTAGGATGTGGGTCCAAAAGGATCTTGCTGTGATTTATGTGATAGAGTGTTCTGCCTATGTTTTCCTCTAAGAGTTTGATAGTGTCTGGCCTTACATTTAGGTCTTTAACCCATTTTGAGTTTCTTTTTTGGTATGTCATTAGGGAGTGTTCTAATTTCATACTTTTACATGTACCTGTCCAGTTTTCCTAGCACCACTTATTTAAAAGGCTGGCTTTTCTCCACTGTATATTCTTTCCTCCTTTATAAAAGATAAGGTGACCATATGTGCATGAGTTTATCTCTGGGCTTTCTATCCTGTTCCATTGATCTATATTTCTCTTTTTGTGCCTGTACCATACTCTCTTTTTTTTTTTTTTTTTTTTTTTTATTTTTTATTTTTTTTTTAAATTAGTTTCTGCTTTATAACAAAGTGAATCAGTCATACATATACATCTGTTCCCACATCCCCTCCCTCATGCATCTCCCTCCCTCCCACCCTCCCTATCCCTCCCCTCCAGGCAGTCACAAAGCACCGAGCTGATCTCCTTGTGCTCTGCGGCTGCTTCCCACTGTCTATCTAGCCTACGTTTGGTAGTGTATATATGTCCATGCCTCTCTTTCGCTTTGTCACAGCTTACCCTTCCCCCTCCCCATATCCTCAAGTCCATTCTCAAGTAGGTCTGTGTCTTTATTCCCGTTTTACCCCTAGGTTCTTCATGACATTTTTTTTTCTTATATTCCATATATATGTGTTAGCATACGGTATTTGTCTTTCTCTTTCTGACTTACTTCACTCTGTATGACAGACTCTAGGTCTATCCACCTCATTACAAATAGCTCAGTTTCGTTTCTTTTTATGGCTGAGTAATATTCCATTGTATATACGTGCCACATCTTCTTTATCCATTCATCCGATGATGGACACTTAGGTTGTTTCCAGCTCCGGGCTATTGTGAATAGAGCTGCAATGAACATTTTGGTACATGTCTCTTTTTGAATTATGGTTTTCTCAGGGTATATGCCTAGTAGTGGGATTGCTGGATCATATGGTAGTTCTATTTTTAGTTTTTTAAGGAACCTCCATACTGTTCTCCATAGTGGCTGTACCAATTCACATTCCCACCAGCAGTGCAAGAGTGTTCCCTTTTCTCCACACCCTCTCCAGCATTTATTGTTTCTAGATTTCTTGATGGTGGCCATTCTGACTGGTGTGAGATGATATCTCATTGTAGTTTTGATTTGCATTTCTCTAATGATTAATGATGTTGAGCATTCTTTCATGTGTTTGTTGGCAGTCTGTATATCTTCTTTGGAGAAATGCCTATTTAAGTCTTCTGCCCATTTTTGGATTGGGTTGTTTGTTTTTTTGCTATTGAGCTGCATGAGCTGTTTATAAATTTTGGAGATTAATCCTTTGTCAGTTGCTTCATTTGCAAATATTTTCTCCCATTCTGAGGGTTGTCTTTTGGTCTTGTTTATGGTTTCCTTTGCTGTGCAAAAGCTTTTCAGTTTCATTAGGTCCCATTTGTTTATCTTTGTTTTTATTTCCATTTCTCTAGGAGGTGGGTCCAAAAGGATCTTGCTGTGATTTATGTCATAGAGTGTTCTACCTATGTTTTCCTCTAAGAGTTTGATAGTTTCTGGCCTTACATTTAAGTCTTTAATCCATTTTGAGCTTATTTTTGTGTATGGTGTTAGGGAATGATCTAATCTCATACTTTTACATGTCCCTGTCCAGTTTTCCCAGCACCACTTATTGAAGAGGCTGTCCTTTCTCCACTGTACATTCCTGCCTCCTTTATCAAAGATAAGTTGGCCATATGTGCGTGGGTTTATCTCTGGGCTTTCTATCCTGATCCACTGATCTATCTTTCTGTTTTTATGCCAGTACCACACTGTCTTAATTACTGTAGCTTTGTAGTATAGTCTGAAGTCAGGGAGCCTGATTCCTCCAGCTCCTTTTTTCGTTCTCAAGATTGCTTTGGCTATTCGGGGTCTTTTGTTTTTCCAAACAAATTTTGAAATTTTTTGTTCTAGTTCTGTGAAAAATGCCAGTGGTAGTTTGATAGGGATTGCATTGAATCTGTAGATTGCTTTGGGTAGTAGAGTCATTTTCACAATATTGATTCTTCCAATCCAGGAGCATGGTATATCTCTCCATCTGTTTGTATCATCTTTAATTTCTTTCATCAGTGTCTTATAATTTTCTGCATACAGGTCTTTTGTCTCCTTAGGTAGGTTTATTCCTAGATATTTTATTCTTTTTGTTGCAATGGTAAATGGGAGTGTTTTCTTGATTTCATTTTCAGATTTTTCATCATTAGTGTACAGGAATGCCAGAGATTTCTGTACATTAATTTTGTAACCTGCTACTTTACCAAATTCATTGATTAGCTCTAGTAGTTTTTCAGTAGCATCTTTAGGATTCTCTATGTATAGTATCATGTCATCTGCAAACAATGACAGCTTTACTTCTTCTTTTCCGATTTGGATTCCTTTTATTTCCTTTTCTTCTCTGATTGCTGTGGCTAAAACTTCCAAAACTAGGTTGAATAAGAGTGGTGAGAGTGGGCAACCTTGTCTTGTTCCTGATCTTAGTGGAAATGGTTTCAGTTTTTCACCATTGAGGACAATGTTGGCTGTGGGTTTGTCATATATGGCCTTTATTATGTTGAGGAAAGTTCCCTCTATGCCTACTTTCTGCAGGGTTTTTATCATAAATGGGTGTTGAATTTTGTCGAAAGCTTTCTCTGCATCTATTGAGATGATCATATGGTTTTTCTCCTTCAACTTGTTAATATGGTGTATCACATTGATTGATTTGCGTATATTGAAGAATCCTTGCATTCCTGGGATAAACCCCACTTGATCATGGTGTATGATCCTTTTAATGTGCTGTTGGATTCTGTTTGCTAGTATTTTGTTGAGGATTTTTGCATCTATGTTCATCAGTGATATTGGCCTGTAGTTTTCTTTCTTTGTGACATCCTTGCCTGGTTTTGGTATCAAGGTGATGGTGGCCTCGTAGAATGAGTTTGGGAGTGTTCCTTCCTCTGAAATTGTTTGGAAGAGTTTGAGAAGGATGGGTGTTAGCTCTTCTCTAAATGTTTGATAGAATTCGCCTGTGAAGCCATCTGGTCCTGGGCTTTTGTTTGATGGAAGATTTTTAATCACAGTTTCAATTTCAGTGCTTGTGATTGGTCTATTCATATTTTCTATTTCTTCCTGAGTCAGTCTTGGCAGGTTGTGCATTTCTAAGAATTTGTCCATTTCTTCCAGGTTGTCCATTTTATTGGCATAGAGTTGCTTGTAGTAATCTCTCATGATCTTTTGTATTTCTGCAGTGTCAGTTGTTACTTCTCCTTTTTCATTTCTAATTCTATTGATTTGAGTCTTCTCCCTTCTTTTCTTGATGAGTCTGGCTAATGGTTTGTCAATTTTGTTTATCTTCTCAAAGAACCAGCTTTTAGTTTGGTTGATCTTTGCTATCGTTTCCTTCATTTCTTTTTCATTTATTTCTGATCTGATCTTTATGATTTCTTTCCTTCTGCTAGCTTTGGGGGTTTTTTGTTCTTCTTTCTCTAATTGCTTTAGGTGCAGGGTCAGGTTGTTTACTCGAAATGTTTCCTGTTTCTTAAGGTGGGATTGTATTGCTATAAACTTCCCCCTTAGAACTGCTTTTGCTGCATCCCATAGGTTTTGGGTTGTCGTGTCTCCATTGTCATTTGTTTCTAGGTATTTTTTAATTTCCTCTCTGATTTCTTCAGTGATCACTTCGTTATTGAGTAGTGTATTGTTTAGCCTCCATGTGTTTGTATTTTTTACAGATCTTTTCCTGTAATTGATGTCTAGTCTCATAGCATTGTGGTCGGAAAAGATACTTGATACAATTTCAATTTTCTTAAATTTACCAAGGCTTGATTTGTGACCCAAGATATGATCTATCCTGGAGAATGTTCCATGAGCACTTGAGAAAAATGTGTATTCTGTTGTTTTTGGATGAAATGTCCTATAAATATCAACTAAGTCCATCTTGTTTAATGTATCATTTAAAGCTTGTGTTTCCTTATTTATTTTCATTTTGGACGATCTGTCCATTGGTGAAAGTGGGGTGTTAAAGTCCCCTACTATGATTGTGTTACTGTCGATTTCCCCTTTTATGGCTGTTAGTATTTGCCTTATGTATTGAGGTGCTCCTATGTTGGGTGCATAAATATTTACAATTGTTATATCTTCTTCTTGGATCGATCCCTTGATCATTATGTAGTGTCCTTCTTTGTCTTTTCTAATAGTCTTTATTTTAAAGTCTATTTTGTCTGATATAAGAATTGCTACTCCAGCTTTCTTTTGATTTCCATTTGCATGGAATATCTTTTTCCATCCCCTTACTTTCAATCTGTATGTGTCTTTAGGTCTGAAGTGGGTCTCTTGTAGACAGCATATATATGGGTCTTGTTTTTGTATCCATTCAGCCACTCTGTGTCTTTTGGTGGGAGCATTTAGTCCATTTACATTTAAGGTAATTATTGATATGTATGTTCCTATTCCCATTTCCTTAATTGCTTTGGGTTCGTTATTGTAGGTATATTTCTTCTGTTGTGTTTCTTGCCTAGAGAAGTTCCTTTAGCATTTGTTGTAAAGCTGGTTTGGTGGTGCTGAACTCTCTCAGCTTTTGCTTGTCTGTAAACGTTTTAATTTCTCCATCAAATCTGAATGAGATCCTTGCTGGGTAGAGTAATCTTGGCTGCAGGTTTCTCTCCTTCATCACTTTAATTATGTCCTGCCACTCCCTTCTGGCTTGTAGAGTTTCTGCTGAGAGATCAGCTGTTAACCTGATGGGGATTCCCTTGTGTGTTATTTGTTGTTTTTCCCTTGCTGCTTTTAATATGATTTCTTTGTGTTTAATTTTTGACAGTTTGATTAATATGTGCCTTGGTGTATTTCTCCTTGGATTTATTCTGTATGGGACTCTCTGTGCCTCCTGGACTTGATTAACTATTTCCTTTCCCATATTGGGGAAGTTTTCAACTATAATCTCTTCAAATATTTTCTCAGTCCCTTTCTTTTTCTCTTCTTCTTCTGGAACCCCTATAATTCGAATGTTGGTGCGTTTAATGTTGTCCCAGAGGTCTCTGAGACTGTCCTCTGTTCTTTTCAATCTTTTTTCTTTATTTTGCTCTGCATCAGTTATTTCCACTATTTTATCTTCCACCTCACTTATCCGTTCTTCTGCCTCAGTTATTCTGCTATTGATCCCATCTAGAGTATTTTTTATTTCATGTATTGTGTTTTTAATCGATGCTTGATTCATCTTTAGTTCTTCTAGGTCCTTGTTAACTGTTTCTTGCATTTTGTCTATTCTATTTCCAAGATTTTGGATCATCTTTACCATCATTATTCTGAATTCTTTTTCAGGTAGACTGCCTATTACCTCTTCATTTGTTAGGTCTGGTAGGTTTTTATCTTGCTCCTTCACCTGCTGTGTGTTTTTCTGTCTTCTCATTTTGCTTATGTTACTGTGTTTGGGGTCTCCTTTTTGCAGGCTGCAGATTCGTAGTTCCCGTTGTTTTTCGTGTCTGACCCCAGTGGCTAAGGTTGTTTCAGTAGGTTGTATAGACTTCCTGGTGGGGGGGACTAATGCCTGTGTTCTGGTGGTTGAGGCTCGATCTTGTCTTTCTGGTGGACAGGTCCACGTCTGGTGGTGTGTTTTGGGGTGCCTATGGCCTTATTATGTTTTTAGGTAGCTTCTCTGCTAATGGGTGGGGTTGTGTTCCTGCCTTGCTAGTTGCTTGGCATAGGGTGACCAGCACTGTAGCTTGCTGGTCGTTGACTGAAGCTGGGTGCTGGTGTTGAGATGGAGATCTCTGGGAGATTTTCGCTGCTTGATATTATGTGGAGCTGGGAGGTCTCTTGTGGACCCGTGTCCTGAAGTTGGCTCTCCCACTTCAGAGGCACAGCACTGGCTCCTGGCTGCAGCACCAAGAGCCTTTCATCCACCCAGCTCAGAATAACAGGGAGAAAAAGCAGAAAGAAAGAATTAGTAGAAGAGAGAAAGAGAGAGGGAAAGAAAGGAAGAAGGGAAGAAAGGAAGGAAGGAAGGAAGAAAGAAAGAAAGGAGGGAGGGAGTGAGGAAGGATGGAAAGAAAGAAGGAAAGAAAGGAGGGAGGGAGGGGGCAATGAAAGCAAAAGGAAGAGTGAATGGAAGAAGGGAGGGAGGGAGGGAGGAAGGGAAGAAAGAAAGAAAGACAGGAGGGAGGGAGGGAGGAAGGAAAGAAAAAGAAAGTGGAAAGAAGAAGGGTGGGAGGGAGGGAGGTAAGAAAAAGAAAGAAGGAAAGGAAGAGCGGAGGGAGGGAGGGAGGAAGGGAAGGTAGGAAAAAAAGAAAGAGCAGGTAAAGTAAAATAGAATAAAGTATGAAATATAGTAGCGTTATTAAAATTAGAAAGTAATTATTGAAAAAAAAAAAAAAAAAAAAAAAAACGGACCGATACAACCCTGGGACATATGGTGGAAGCAAAGCTATACAGAGAGAATCTTACACAGAAGATTACACATACACATTCACAAAAAGAGAGCAGGGGGAAAAATCAAAAATCTTGCTCTCCAAGCCCACCTCCTCAATTTGGGATAATTCGTTGTAAAAAGAGGAAAAGGGCAAGAAGTCTGAAATCTTGCTCTCTAAGTCCACCTCCTTACTTTGGAATAATTCGTTGTAAAAAGAGGAAAAGGGGGGAAAGTCTTAAATCTTGTCCTCAAAGTCCACTTCCTCAATTTGGGATGATTCGCTGTCCATTCATGCACTCCACAGACGCAGGGCACATCAAATGGACCGTGGAGCTTTAATCCGCTGCCTCCGAGGCTGCACAGAGAGATTTCCCTGACTCTGCTCTCACAGCTCCCGGGTCTCAGCCTTGGACCTGGCCCCGCCTCTGTGCGTAGGTCGCCGGAGGGCGTCCGTTCTTCGCTCAGACAGGACGGGTTTAAAGGAGCCGCTGATTCGGGGGCTCTGGCTCACTCATGCAGAGGGGAGGGAGGGGCGCGCAGTGTGGGGCGGGCCTGCGGCGGCAGAGGCCGGCGTGACGTTGCAGCAGCCCGTGGCGCTCCGTGCGCTTTCCCGGGAAAGCCGTCCCCGGGTCTCGGGACCCCGGCAGTGGCGGGGTGCACAGGTCCCCCGGAAGGCGGGGCGGACAGTGACCCGCGCTCGCACACAGGCCCCGCGGCTGCGGCGGCGGCGGCGGGCGGCGGCAGGCGGCGGCGGTGGCGGGCGGCGGGGGGCGGCGGCGGCAGCGGGCCTCGGCGGCGGCGGCGGCGGGCCGCGGGGGCGGCGGCGGGCCGCGGCGGCGGTGGCGGCGGCGGCGGGCCGCGGCGGCGGCGGCGGCGGCGGCGGGCCGCGTCGGGCGGCGGCGGCGGCGGCGGGCCGCGGCGGCGGCGGGCGGCGGCGGGCGGTGGGCGGCGGCGGGCCGCGGCGGCGGCGGGCAGCGGCGGCCCACGCCCGTCTCCGAGGTCCACGCCTTACCCGCGGCTCGCGCCTGTCTCCGGCGCTTCCCTAAGCAGCCCTTTTAATGCCCTCTCCTCGCACACCAGGAAACGAAAGTGAAAGTGAAAAAAGACTCTTGCCTCTTCAGCAACTCCAGACCCTTTCCCCGGACTCCCTCCGGGCTAGCCGTGGTGCACTAACCCCTTCAGGCTCTCTTCCTGCCGCCAGCCCCAGTCCTCTCCCTGCGCTCCGACTGAAAGCCGATACCCAAGCCTCAGCTCCCAGCCCCGCCCGCCACGGCGGCCGAGCAGACAAGCCTCTCGGGCTGGTGTGTGCCTGAGGGCACCGATCCTCTGTGCCGGAATCTCTCCGCTTTGCCCTCCACACCCCTGTTGCTGTGCTCTCCTCCGCTACTCCGAAGCTTTCCCCCTCCGCCACCTGCAGTCTCCGCCCGCGAAGGGGCTTGCAGTGTGTAGAAACCTTCCCTCCTTCACGGCTCCCTCCCACTGGTGCAGGTCCCGTCCCTATCCTATTGTCTCTGTTTATTCTTTTTTTCTTTTGCCCTACCCAGGTATGTGGGGAGTTTCTTGCCTTTTAGGGGGTCTGAGGTCTTCTGTCGGCCTTCAGTAGGTGTTCTGTAGGAGTTGTTCCACGTGTAGATGAATTTCTGATGTATCTGTGGGGAGGAAGGTGATCTCCGCGTCTTACTCTTCCGCCATCTTCCTCCGGCCCCCCTGTACCATACTCTCTTGATTACCCTAGCTTTGCATGAGGTTATTTTTGTATACAGTATTAGAAAATGTTCTAATTTCATTCTTTTACATATATTTGTCCAGTTTTCCCAACACAAGTAATTGAAGAGACTGTCTTTCTCCATTGTATATCCTTGCCTCCTTTGTGGTAGATTAATTGACCACCAGAACATGGGTTTGTTTCTGGGCCTTCTATCCTGTTCCATTGATCTATATTTCTGTTTTTGTGCCAGTACCATACCGTTTTGATTACTGTAGCTTTTTAGTATTGTCCGATGACAAGGAGCCTGACTCCTCCAGCTCTGATTTTCTTTCTCAGTATCACTTGGCAATTGCGGGTCTTTTTTGTGCCCATACAAATTTCAAAATTTTTCATTCTATTTCTCTGAAAAATGCCAATGGTAATTTAAATGGGATTATATTGAATATGTAGATTGCCTTGTGTAATATAGTCACATGAGTATATTAATACTTCCAATCCAAGAACATGGTATATCTTTCCATCCATGTGTGTGGTCTTTCACTTATTTCATCAGCATCTCATAATTTCCAGAGTACAGGACTGTTGTCTCCTTAGGTAAGTTTATTCCTAAGTATTTTATTCGATATGATGCCATGGTAAATGAGATTGTTTCCTGAATTTAGCTTTCTTATTCTTTATTGTTATTGTATAAACATACAACAAATTTCTCTGTATTACTTTTGTATCCTACAACTTTACCAAATTCATTGATGAACTCTATGAGTTTTCTTGTAGCATCTTTAGGATATTCTTTTTATAGTATCATGTCATCTGCAAATAGTGACGGTTTTACTTCTTCTTTTCCAATTTGGATTCTTTTCATTTCTTTTTCTTCTCTGATTGCTGTGGCTAGGACTTCCAAAACTATGTTGAATAACAGTGGTGAGAGTGGACATCCTTGTCTTGTTCCTGATCTTACAGGAAATGGTTTCAGCTTTTCACTGTTGAGAATGCTGTTAGATGTGTATTTGTCATATATGGGCTTTATTATGTTGAGGTATGTTCCCCCTATCCCCACTTTCTGGAGGATTTTTATCATATGGATACTGAATTTCATCAAAAAGTTTTTCTGCATCTATGTCAATGATCATGTGGATTTTATTCTTCAGTTTGTTAAAGTAGTGTATCTTACTGATTGATTTGCAGGTTTGGAAGCTCTTTGCATCCCAGGGATAAAACCCACTTGATCATGGTGTATAATCCCTTTAATGTATAGTTGGGTTTGGATTCCTAGTATTTTGTTGAGGATTTTTGCTTTTCTGTTCATCAGTGATATTGACCTATAATTTTCTTTTTTATGGTATCATTGTTGGGTTTTGGTATCAGATTGTAGTGGTCCCATAGAATGAGAATGGAAGTACTGCGTCTTTGCAATTTTTCAGAATAGTTTCAGAAGGATAGGTTAATTCTTCTCTAAATGTTTGATATAATTCTCCTGTGAAGCCATCCGATCCTGAACTGTTGTTTTTCGGGGTTTTTTGTTTCTTTTTAACATCTTTATTGGAGTATAATTGCTTTACAAAGTAGTGTTAGTTTCTGCTGTACAACAAAATGAATCAGCAATATGTATACATATATCCCCATATGCCCTCCCTTTTGAGCCACTCTCCCACCATCCCTTTCCCACCTCTTTAAGTCATCACAAAGCATAAAGCTGATCTTTCTGTGCTATGCAGCAGCTTCCCACTAACCATCCATTTTACATTTGGTAGTGTATATATGTCAGTGATACTCTCTCACATCGTCCCATCATCTCTTTCCTCCACTGTGTCCTCAAGTCCATTCTCTAGGTCTGTGTCTTTATTCCTGCCCTGCCACTAGGTTCATCAGTACCATTTATTTAGTTTCCACATATGTGCATTATCATTTGGTATTTGCTTTTTCTCTTTCTGGCTTATTTCACTCTGTATGACAGACTCTAGGTCTATCCACCTCATTACAAGTAACTCAGTTTCATTCCTTTTGATGGCTGAGTAATATTCCATTGTATATAGGTACCACATCATTTTTTTAAAAACATCATTATTGGAGTAAAATTGCTTTACACTGTTGTGTTAGTTTCTGCTGTATAACAAAGTGAATCAGCTATAGTATACATATATCCCCATATCCCCTCCCTCTTGCATCTCCCTCCCACACATCCTATCCCACCCCCCTATGTGGTCACAATCCACCGAGCTGATCTCCCTGTGCTATAAGGTTGATTCCCACTAGCTATCTATTTTACATTTGGTATATAAGTCAATGCCAGTCTCTCACTGTGTCCCACCTTACCCTTCCTCCTGCCTGTGTCCTCATGTCCATGCTGTACATGTGCGCCTTTATTCCTGTCTTGCCCCTAGGTTCTTCATAACCATTCTTTTCTTTTTTAGATTCCATATATACATGTTAGCATACAGTATCTGTTTTTCTCTTTCTGACTTACTTCACTCTTTATGACACTCTAGGTCCATCCACCTCACAACAAATAGCTCAATTTCATTTCTTTTTATGGTTGAGTAATATACCACTGTATGTATGTGCCACATCTTCTTTATCCATTCATCTCTTGATGGACACTTAGGTTGTGTTCATATCCCGGCTATTGTAAATAGAGCTGCAATGAACATTATGGTATATGACTCTTTTCGAATTATTGGTTTCTCGGGGTATATGCCCAATAGTGGGATTGCTGGGTCATATGGTAATTTTATTTTTAGTGTTTTAAGGAACCTCCATACTGTTCTCCATAGTGGCTTTATCAATTTACATTCCCACCAACAGTGCAAGAGGGTTCCCTTTTCTCCACACCCTCTCCAGCATTTATTGTTTGTAGATTTTTTGATGATGGCCTTTCTGACAGGTGTGAGGTGATACCTCATTGTAGTTTTGATGTGCTTTTCTCTAATTATTAGTGATGTTGAGCATCCTTTCATGTGTTTGTTGGCAATCTGTATATCTTCTTTGGAGAAACGTCTATTTAGGTCTTCTGCCCATTTTTGGATTAGGTTGTTTTTTTTTTGGATATTAAGCTGCATGAGCTGCTGGTATATTTTCGTGATTAATCCTCTTTCAGTTGTTTCATTTGCAAATATTTTCTCCCATTCTGAAGGTTGTCTTCATCTGTTTATGGTTTCTTTTGCTGTGCAAAAGCTTTGAAGTTTCATTAGGTCCCATTTGTTTATTTTTGTTTTTATTTCCATTTCTCTAGGAGGTGGGTTAAAAAGGATCTTGTTGTGATTTATGTCATAGAGTGTTCTGCCTATCTTTTCTTCTAAGAGTTTTTCAGTGTCTTGAATTACATTTAGGTCTTTAATCCATTTCAAGTTTATTTTTGTGTATGGTATTAGGGAGTGTTCTAATTTCATTCTTTTACATGTAGGTGTCCAGTTTTCCCAGCACCACCTATTGAAGAGCCTATCTTTTCTGCATTGTATATTCTTATCTCCTTTATCAAACATAAGGTGATCATATGTGTGTGGGCTTATCTCTGGGCTTTCTGTCCTGTTCCATTGAGCTATATGTCTGGTTTTGTGTCAGTACTATACTGTCTTGATTACTGTAGCTTTTTAGTATAGTCTGAAGTCCAGGAGTCTGATACCTGTAGCTCTGTTTCTCTTTCACAAGATTGCATTGGCTTTTCAGGGTCTCTTTTGTTTCCATACAAATTGCGTAACTTTTTGTTCTAGTTCTATGAAAAATGTCATTGTCATTTGATAGGGATTGCATTGAATCTGTAGATTGCTTTGGGTAGTAGAGTCATTTTCACAATATTGATTCTTCCAATCCAAAAACATGGTATATCTCTCCATCTGTTTGTATCATCTATAATTTCTTTCATCAGTGTCTTATATTTTTCTGCATACAGTTCTCTTGTCTCCTTAGGTAGGTTTATTCCTAGGTATTTTATTCTTTTTGTTTCAATGGTAAATGGGAGTGTTTCCTTGATTTCTCTTTCAGAGTTTCATCATCAGTTTATAAGAATGCAAGATATTTCTGTTCATTAATTTTGTATCCTGCTACTTTGCCAAATTCATTGATGAGCTCTATTAGTTTTCTGGTAGCATCTTTAGTATTCTCTATGTTTGGTACTATGCCATCTGCAAACAGTGAAAGTTTTACTTCTTCTTTTCTAATTTGGATTCCTTTTATTTCTTTTTCTTCTCTGATTGCTGGGGCTATACCTTCCAAAATTATGTTAATAATAGTGGTGAGAGTGGGCACCCTTGTCTTGTTCCTGATCTTAGTGGAACTATTTTCAGTTTTTCACCATTGAGAACAATTTTGGCTGAGGATTTGTCATATATGGCCTTTATTATGTTGAGTTAATATCCCTCTATGCATACTATCTTGAGAGTTTTTATCATAAATTGGTGCTGAAATTTGTTAAAAAGCTTTTCTGCATCTATTTACATTATCATATGGTTTTTATCCTTCAGTTTGTTAATATGGTGTATCACATGGATTGAAATGCATATACTGAAAAATACTTGGCTTCCTGAGATAAACCCCGCTTGATCATGGTGTATGACCCTGTTAATGTGCTGCTGAATTTTGTTTGCTAGTATTGTGTTTAGGGTTTTTGTGATATTGGCCTGTAGTTTTCTTTTTGTGTGAATCTTTTTCTGGTTTTCGTATCAGGGTGATGGTGGCGTCATAGAATGAGTTTGGGAGTGTTCCTCCCTCTGCTATATTTTGGAAGAGTTTGAGAAAGATTGGTATTACCTCTTCTCTAAATGTTTGATAGAGTTTGCTTGTGAATCCATCAGGTCCTGGGCTTTTGTTTGTTGGAAGATTTTAAATCACAGTTTCAATTTCAGTGCTTGTGATTGGTCTGTTTATATTTTGTATTTCTTCCTGTTTCTGTCTCAGAAGGTTTGCTTTTCTAAGTGTTTGTCCATTTCTTCCAGGTTGTCCATTTTATTGGCATATAGTTGCTTTTAGTAAACTCTCAGAATCTTTGTATTTCTGCAGTGTCAGTTGTTACTTCTCCTTTTCAACTTTTAATTCTGTTGATTTGAGTCTTCTCTCTTTTTTCTTGATGATTCTGGCTAATGGTTTATAAATTTTGTTTATCTTCTCAAAGAACCAGCTTTTAGTTTTATTGATCTTTGTTATCATTTCCCTCATTTCTTTTTCACTTATTTCTGATGTGATCTTTATGATCTCTTTCCTTCTGGTAACTGTTGCTTTTTTTTTTCTCCTTTCTCTAATTGCTTTAGGTGTGAGTTTAGGTTGTTTATTTGAGGTGTTTCTTATTTCTTGAGATCAGATTCTATTGCTATTAACTTCCCTCTTAGATCTGCTTTTGCCATCTTGCATAGGTCTTGGGCCATTGTATTTTCATTGTTGTTTGTTTCCAGGTGTTTTTTTGGTTTCCTCTTTGATTTCTTCAGTGATCTCTTGGTTATTTGATAGAGTATTGTTTAGCCTCCATGTGTTTGTATTTTTACAGTTTTTAAAATTTTTTGACTGCCTGTAAGGTTTTAATTTCTCCTTTGAATCTGAGTGAGATCTTTGCTGGGTAGAGTAATATTGGGTGTAGCTTTTTCCCTTTCATCATTTTAAATATGCCCTCCCACTGTCTTCTGGCTTGCAGAGTTTTTGATGAAAGATCAACTGTTAACCTTATGGACATTCAATTTTATATTATTATTATTATTTTAAAAATTATCTTTATTAGAGTATAATTGCTTTACAATTGTGTGTTAGTTTCTGCTGTATAACAAAGTGAATGAGCTATATGTATACATATATCCCCATATTCTCTCCCTCTTTAGCCTCCCTCTCACCCTCCCTCTTCCACATCTCTAGGTCGTCAGAAAGCATTGAGCTGGTCCCCTGTGCTATGCAGCAGCTTCTCGTTAGCCATCCATTCTACATTTGGTAGTTTATATACGTCAATGCTACGCTTTGACTTCGTCCCAGCTTCCCCTTTCCCCACTGTGTCCTCAAGTCCATTCTCTTCATCTGTGTCTTTATTCATTCCCTGCCACTAGGTTCATCAGTACCATTTTTTTTTAGATTCATATATGTGCATTAGCATCCAGTATTTGTTTTTTTTTCTAGTTACTTCACTCTGTATGACAGACTCGAGGTCCATCCACTCCATTACAAATAAATCAGTTTCATTCCTTTTTATGCCTCAGTAATATTCCATTGCATATATGTGGCACATCTTATTTATCCATTCATCTGTCAATGGATATTTAGGTTGCTTCCATATCCTGGCTATTCCTTGTATGTTATATGTTTCTTTTCCCTTGCTGGTATTAATATTTTTTCTTTGTATTTAATGTTTGATCATTTGATTAATATGTGTCTTTTGTGTTTATCCTTGGATTTATCCTGTATGGGACTATTTGTGCTTCATAGACTTGATTGACTATTTCCTTTCCCATCTTAGGGAATTTTTCAACTATAATCTCTTCAAATATTTTCTCAGACCCTCTCTTTTACTATTCTTCTTCTGAGACCCTTATAATTCGTATGTTGGAGCATTGAATGTTGTCCCAGAGGTCTCTGAGGCTGTCCTCAATTCTTTTCCTCCAATTTTCTTTATGTTGCTGTGCAGCAACATAGTAGTTATTTCCACTATTTTATCTTCCAGGTCACTTATCCGTTCTTTTGCATGTTATTCTGCTACTGATTCCTTCTAGAGAAGTTTTAATTTCATTTACTGTGTTGTTCATCATTGTGTGTTTTCTCTTTAGTCCTTTAAAAAACACATCTTTATTCGAGTATAATTGCTTTCCAATGCTGTGTTAGTTTCTGCTATATAACAATGTGAATCAGCTATATGTATACATATATCCCCATATTGCTCTTTAGTTCTTCTAGGTCCTTGTTTAAAGTTTCATGTATTTTCTCCATTCTATTTCCAAGATTTCGGATCATCTTTACTATCATTACTCTGAATTCTTTTTCAGGTAGACTGCCTATTTCCTCTTCATTTATTTGATCTGGTGGGGTTTACCTTGCACCATCATCTGCTGCATTTTTTCTATCTTACCATTTTGCTTAACTTACTGTGTTTCGGGTTCCCTTTTTACAGGCTGCACATTCGTAATTTGTGTTGTTTTTGGTGTCTGCCCCCAGTTGGTAAGGTTGGTTCAGTGGCTTGTGTAGGCTTCCTGGTGGAGGGGACTAGTGCCTCTGTTCTGGTGTTTGGGGCTGGGTCTTGTCTTTCTGTTCGGCACTGTTGCATCCAGTGTTGTGTTTTGGGGTGTCTGTGAACTTAGTATGATTTTAGGCAGCCTCTCTAGTAATGGTTGGGTTTGTGTCCCTCTCTTTCTAGTTGTTTCACATGGGACGTCCAGTAATCATGCTTGCTGGCCATTGAGTGGAGCTGGAGCTTAGCCTTGAGACAGAGATCTTTGGGAGATCTCTCACCAATTTATATTACATGTGGCCGGGAGGTCTCTGGTGGTCTAATGTCCTGAACTTGGCTCTCCCACTGCAGAGGCTCAGGCCAGAAATCAGGCTAGAGCACAAAGACCATGTCAGCCACAGAGCTCAGAAGAAAATGGAGAAAAAATAAGGACACAAAAATAATAAATAAAATAATTAAAATTTAAAAATTATAAAAATAAACAATTAAAAAAATAGAGTAACCAAATCAGTAAACAAATCCACCAATGATAGCAAGCACTAAAAACTATAGTAGGATAACCATAAAAATCAGAAACAAGTCAGTCGCAGATAAGAATCTGGAAGTCTACAGTTGCTCCTAAAGTCTGCTGCCTCAATTTTGAGTTGATTCTTTGTCTATTCAGGTATTCCACAGATGCAGGGTACCTCAAGTTGCGTGTGGGGATTTAATCCACTGCACCTGAGGCTGTACGGAGAAATTTCCCTTTCTCTTTGTTCACACAGCTCCTGTGATTCAGCTTTCATTTTGGCCAAACGTCTGCATGTAAGTTAC